>NC_052163.1:108086646-108333018 GCF_902713615.1 Scyliorhinus canicula
CCAACACTGCTGTTGGTATGATGTTCTGTTTGGTTTGCCGTGTTTTTGTTAATCCTTGTTTCCAGCACTTTTGATTAAACTGCTGGTGTAATGAACTCCATTGGCTTTATTGGTTGGCCAATTGGAGTATGAACCCCTCAATGATAGCTCATTGAGGGGTCCAGTCACTTAAGTTGACTGGCTGCTCAGCACTGTGTTATAAGCTGCTGCTGCTGTAATATCGTTATTGTAAATAATATTGGTGTGGTGACGGAACTCCTGCCTCCTGTGGATTACTACAGCTGCTTTAGCAGTTCCATTTCCACTGGAGCCTTATATGCCTCCTACAGTTCAGACAAATGGGAGTTATCACTTATTTTGGGGCCTCACGCTGTTGTTATGCTCCCATTACACATTGCCAAGTGCAAGAAGATCCATGGCTCATTACATTAACACTGCAAAGATGAGACCATAGATACCATTATTATATTGCACGTTGGTGATTGGACCCGTGGTGAAAGTGGGTGAAATCCAGTCCCCATTGTGTAATACACAAAGTGCAAACAAGACCCAGTATAGGTGATGATTTAGGTTCCCACATGGGGAGCTGGATTTTGTGGAGCACACGGGAGCAGGCAAGATGGCCGGCAGACACAGCAAATTGTGCGGGAGGTCGTGCGTCAAGATTTCCTGGGGCGGGAAAACTGTAAGCGATCAAGTCAGCAGCGGGAAGGTAACAAAACGGTAAACTCATTAGCAGTGAGAAGCTCATTGCCAGGTTTAATGCAAATGTAATTCAAATTGAATTAATGCTGCCTCCCCAATTTAATGAAACTCACATGTGCCTCGTGCGCCTTCATTAACCCGCCCAGTGAAAATCAGCGATTTAAATGTAGCTTAACTAGCTAGTATAAGATGTTTGGATTGCATGAGACTGAGTCACAGCAAGGTGCATTGCTTTGGAGAACGTGGATGGGTAAATGGGCACTTTAACATTTATGTAAATGTAAATGGAATTCTCAGGTTGTTGCGATTCACTTTTCCCGCCGGCTGCGCACACTCACTCGCGGGTGTCTTGGTGTGTGGCAGTACAATGGAAAATCCGATTGACAAGCGGGGATCGAATGGCGCACCGCCAAGAATCACATGGCTGGGGTCCGGAGAATCCAGTCCCTTTTATTTTGTGTTGAAATGTGGTCATCTTAAACTCTTAGGGGTGGCGCCTGAGGCAGGAAGGGCATAAATCCAAAGTATTGGGTCCAAACATTAAAGGGGCAGCTCATAGCCGAGGGACAGGGGACCACGCATTAACGTAACATCAATTTCCGAAGGAGGTGGAGCCTGTGAACGCTGCCTTGAAAGAGAGGAAGAAGTTTTGGCCCAATGGGAATCATTCACCCTGTATTCCTTCATCCTCGAGCACTGGAGGGTGTCAGCATAGCACTGCCAACTTATAACTGGATTAGACGACGTGGGTCTCCTGCCATGTGATTCAGCGATAAGCCCATGTCACCTATTTTGTGGGAAATTACTGCCACGTGATTGTGTCTAGGCAGCCGCATCCTTCTCGTGCCAAATTCCCAATTATTTCTGGGCTCTCCAGCACAGGCAGTGAAAGCCAGACAAAATCCAGCCTTGGGTCTCAATCTTACTGAGAATAAATAATTTTATTATAGACAGTGCGCTTGCACCCAATATCATTGTCAGTGCTTTGGAATTGTTTTGAAATTCTGCATGCAAAAATTCAAGTGTTTTTTTAATTAATTTACTTTCAAGTAGAAGGGCTGTTTGCACAAATTGGCTTTTGTTCCATTGAAATGGGCCAAAAATATCAACTTGCATTTCGATAGCTTCTTTAACATAGTAAAACATCCCAAAGTTCTTCACAAAAGCGTTATCTGACATGATTTGACATTGAGGAACATAAGGAGAAAAGGGGAAATAAAATCATCCGACCATAAGATGTCGAGCAGAAGTAGGCCATTCCGCCCATCGAGTCTGCTCCGCCATTCAATGAGACTAAAACTGATCTGGTATGATAATCCTCAGCTCCAACTTCCTGTCTCATCCCCAAAACACTCTCCAGTCTTTACAGCCCTCTGTGGTAAAGAATTCCACAGATTCGCTACCCTCCTCATCTCAGTCTTAAATGATGGGCTTGCAATCAGAGATTCCACCAAAATGAGCACACAGGAGGACCACTGTATTCTTTAAAAAAAGGAATGCCGTCTGCTTGAAATCTAGGGTGGGATGTCCCGTCCAACACGCCCATGTTTTTTCGGCGGCAGAAGCGGCCCCCAGTGGGATTTACAAACTCGGCCATTGTCAACGGGATTTCCCAGTCACTGCACTCATCATCATCAGGAGACTCATGCGTCGGTGGGACCACAATATCTCGCCAGTGTGAATAGTTGGCAACCCAGTAGTTGAGGCAGTTTCGTTTTTGCTCTACCTTGATGCAATTAATAATATTCCTAAAAAGCGGACCCCTAACAGCACTGCCGGTTGAAAGTGAGCTCATTTGGGTGATCTCCAGACACCATTATTATGGTGAATATATTGTGGCGTCAGGGTCACTGTCATGTGGAATTCCAAGCAATTGGATAAAGGACTCCTATGTCAGACTCCAATTTATTGACTACAGCTCCACCTTCAACACCATAATCCCAGCCAAGTTCATATCAAAGCTCCAAAACCTAGAACTTGGCACCTCACTCTGCAACTGGATCCTCAAATTTCTGACCCATAGACCACAATCAGTAAGGATAAATAACAACACCTCTCCCATGATAGTCCTCCATACCAGGGCCCTGCAAGGCTGCATACTTAGCTCCCTACTATAATCCCTATACATACACGACTGCGTGGCAAATTTGGCTTCAACTCCCATCTACAAGTTTGCTGATGACATGACCGTAGTGGGTCGGATCTCGAACAATGATGAGTCAGAAAACAGGAGGGAGATAGAGAACCTACTGTAATGACAACAATCTCTCCCTCAATGTCAGCAAAACTAAAGAGCTGTCATTGACTTCAGGAAGCAAAGTATCGTGCACATCCCTGTCTGCATCAATGGGGCCGAGGTGGAGATGGTTGACAGCTTCAAATTCCTAGGTGTGCACATCACCAACAATCAGCCCTGGTCTACCCACGCCAACGTTACGACCAAGAAAGCACAACAGCGCCTACACTTTCTCAGGAAACTAAGGAAATTTGGCATGTCCACATTGACTGTTACCAACTTTTACAGATACACCATAGAAAGCATTGTATCTGGCTGCATCACAGTCTGGTATGGCAACTGCTCAGCCCAAGACTGTAAGAAACCACAGAGAGTCGTGAACGCAGACTAGACCATAACTTGAACCCGCCTCCCATCCACTGACTGTCTACACCTCCCGCTGCCTTGGGAAAGCAGGAAGCATAATCAAAGACCCCTCCTACCCAGCTTATTCGCTCTTCCAACTTCTTCCATCGGGCAAGAGATACAAAATTCTCAGAACACACACTAACAGATTCAATAAGAGCTTCTTCCCTGCTGTTACCAGACTCCTAAACGACCCTCTCATGGACTGATCTGATCTCTTCACACATCTTCTTTGCTGAGTAGTACCGCACTCCTGTACGCTTCACAGCTCGTCAGTGCAGGAAGAGATCGGAGTGCCATTTTTAAATGCTGCCCTGATCTCTGGACCCCCCCTGGAATTCCTCACCACAGACTCTGGAAGCCCCCCCCCCCCCCCCCCCCACAACCTTACCTCTTAAGGTCAGGGCACCCCAGCACCTGATTCCTGGTACGGGAACCTGGCACCCCGATACCTTGACACTGCCAGCCTGGCAGTGCCACCTGGGCACCCTGGCAGTTAAATCACACGAGGTGGTTCGAGCGTCGCAAATCCCTCTCGCGAGTTTCAACCGCCTCATCACGTCGCCGGGTCGGGCACAACAAGGTCATTCAATCACACCCATGTGTTCTCAGATATTAAAGATCTTAAATCCCCAATTTAATCAGTCTGATGTTCGAGTTGTACAGGACTACCTGAGCAGTAACAATGCTCCTGATTTGAACTCTCCCTGCCTGACAGAAATTAGCAGAATTGAAGTTAAAATGACTGCGGCTAGTCTCTCCGATCCTGTTGCTTCCCTCGCTGTGTCCTGCTTTTAACCCACCTTTTGAGTAGGCGAAGAAGACACCATAGGACAGCAGGGGAGGATAGATTTTAAATATGCCCCACCCCTCCTGTCGCAGAATTGCCATTCTCGCCCTTTGGCAGGTAGTAGATCTGGATGGATTTTGGACAAGGGATAAGTGTGGACCGACTGGGAAGACCTGCAATGTTGCTGGACCCCTGTATTCGTTGCCTCTTTTGGGCCTGACAACTATCATGTCTGTCTACTCCCCCACCACCAACCCCCACCCAATTTCCCCACTTAAAATCGGGACCACTCATTTCTAAACAAGCTGCTGGCATTTCAGTGATGATGTGGGTAAAGAGCTTTAAGTCGGCTCATAAACGTTTATAATTCCCCTGTGACAGAGGCCCCCCCCCCCATCATTAAACATTCACTGCGATGATTGCATTACAAGAGGCCACTGCAATGAGTTCACTTTAAGTTGGCAGTGCTGCTGGGGATTGTTCTTTGTGATCATACGTGCATTACTTTGTGAAGGTCTGTAACCTAACAACATCCAGAGTAAAATGTGCGCCAGAAAATATCAATCAATTTATCAGTTCAATGCGACCAGACAGTTCTCAACCTGTGAGCTCCTCAGTTTCCCGTATAACACACGGAAATGGAATAGGTTTCGTCAACTTAACATTGTTGAAATTATAACATGAGAACACTTAAAGGAGAAGCTTAAAACCAAAGACCATTTCCACTCCTCCTGATCTCTGAACACATCTAACGACTGCTAAAATTTTCACTGATGCCAGAGCGGGATCACAGTCCTCAAAGATTCCGATAGTCATCGGGTCACACAGAACAGAGCCCTTCAGCCCATCGAGTCCGTACCAACAAAACTGCACTAAGTCTATACTCGTCCCACTTTCCAGTCCTTGGCCCATAGCCTTGAATGTTATGTCAGGTGCTCATCCATGTACCTTTTAAATATTGTGAAGGTTCCCGCTTCTATTACGCCCCCAGGCAGTTCATTCCAAATTCCCACCACCCTCTGGATGAAGAAAGCTTTCCTCAAATCCCCTCTAAACTTCCTGCTCCTCACCTTAAAATTATGTCCCCTCATTATTGACCTGTCAACTGAGCAGGGACAACTGCTTCCTATCCACCCTGTCCAAACCCCTCCTAATCTTATACACCTCAGTCAGGTCCCCTCTCTGCTTTCTCTGCTCTAAAGGAAACAACCTAAGCCTATTCAGCCTCTCTTCAAGGTTCAAATACTCCATCCCAGGCAACATCCTGGTGAATCTCCTTTGCATCCTTCTGGTGCAATCGCATCCTTCCTATAGCAAGCCTGAACACGGGTGGGGGGGGGGGGGGGGAATAAAAATTAGCAGCCTTACATCGAGTGCCATTTGAGTGCTCTCCTTGTGGGGGCACTTGGGACAAAGCCTTTCATAGATCACCGCATCTGCTCCTTTGCAGTACAGTTTAATCTTCCCTTCTGAATCTTCCACTGCAGAGAAAAAAGTGCTCAGGGTGAATTCACAACATCAGTCTTCTGAGATTAGGCTCAAGATGACAAGTAACAGAGGAAATTTTGAATTAGAACCATAGAATTCCTGCAGTGCAGAAGGAGGTCATTCAGCCCATCGAGTCTGCATCACCCTCTGAAAGAGCGCCCTACCTGGGACCACTTCCCCATCCTATCACCGCAACCCCACCGATGGTACAATAAGGGGCAATTTAGCATGGCCAATCCACCTAACCTGCACATCTTTGTACAGCAAGGGGCAATTTAGCATGGCCAATCCACCTAACCTGCACATCCTTGGATTGTGGGAGGAGCACCCGGAGGAAACCCATGCAGGCACGGAGAGAATGTACAAATTCCACAGTCACCCACAGCTGGAATTGAACCTGGGACCCTGGCACTGTGAGGCAGCAGTGCTAATCACTGTGCCACTGCTCTATATCAGATCCATATCACAAAGTGTGGTGCATTCCAGACAGGCTTTTTCTTAAGGAAATGGCACAACAAAGAGCTTGCTTTTGTAGTGCAGCCATCTGAGATGGCCACCAGCAAAGGACCATGGGAACTATGGCCAATCCAGGACTCAGACAGATACAGAGCTTCTGTGTATTTGAAACGCAGGTAGCTAGACCTGATCGAAACCCCCGCTCATTTGCATTTTAATGGCCCGTTCCCCAGAACAATAGGACTCCAATCAAGAAACCGGTACAGCCACAGACTGATCGGCGGCACTCCCTTTACTCAGAGAGCCCAACTGCCAAGGTCAATGACCTCTAAGGACCCGCTCAGCCGCTAAGGCACCCGCCCCTTTATTGGCCAAAATTGAAGGCAGTGATCGAAGTCCTGTCGAATTATTGGGTCCAAGATTAAGGACTGCCCCAAACAGCGTGAAATCCTAGAGGGATAAAATGGGACACAGCCATGTGTTCAGTCTCTTTTGGACCCGGCCTGTGCCAGCCCCTTCTGAATCCAGCACGTGTCAGCCGATTATAACAGGAACAGCCAGCCAAGTTCAGGACCAACCATCGCTTCCTGACAGATGAGCCCAGCAGAGGCAGAGCCACTTCTTCAAACCAGCCACGTGAAATCAAGATAAAGACCTTATCCATCTGCACAGTGCCAGTCCCCCTGAAGTTAAGTATAGGTTATTGTAGCTGATAGGTGTAGTTTAACTTGTAGTAGATATTGTGCTTGCATGTCGAAGTAACCCTTGTGTGTAAATAAACCATCTTTGAACTGGAACTGACTAACTGGTTGTGTGGTCATTTGACTGATATACGGGAAAGCCTTGTGGTTCAGTGAGAGAAATAGAAACACCCACAGTATTGGCGACGCTGTTGGGGCATAACATCATGTCATAAAATGAGCCTCAGTATCATATTGGTGACTCTAAAGAGCAACATTATTGGTGATGCTGGTGGGATAGTATTCCGATTGGCAACAGTAGGTAAATCATTTCTGGCTTTCTGGTTCTAGTCGCGCTCCAGGGATTTGGGACGTTGAAACTAAACAGTTGGTACATCCTCACATGACGAAGAGTGTTTACTTCGCTGCAATACAGCTTTTCTGAGAGAGAAAAATTCCATATAAACCAATAAACTTTCAGCTTTGATGCCCAACATGTGCTAAGTTAGCGAGTGGAGGTTGATTGGACAAAGCGACAGATGCAAGTCCATTTTAACATTATACTTCCTGTTGTTCCGTTTATATAAAACTTGATCTCCCAAAACGTCATGGCTATGTTTGGGAAGTGGTCCTGAAACAGATAATAGGCCTCATCTGTGGAAATGCAAAGCATTCAGACATTGGCCTGGACCAAGATAGTAATCAGTGCACCACCCAGCACATGGACATTAGGTGCCAGGTTTATGCCAGTAAAACAGGCAGTGTTAATTAATTTTTAAGACAAATAGACTGGTAATTATTGGTCGGTATCAACAAATGTCAATGAAAGCTGTTGGACTTCTGTGAAAAACCGACTGTTTCATTAACACACATCATGTCTGATCTGGCCTACATATCCTACAGACCTGCACTGTACAGTTAACTCCTAATGCTCTTGTAGTGTTAACAGGCCATTGGGTTAGAATCATGGAATCATCAAAGGTTACTGATGCGACCATCAATTCACGCGAGACAGAGAGTGGATATAAACTGTGGCTTTAATCAACTAGAACAGAGCCTGCCTGTGACTGATCTGCTAGAGAGAGCCGCCTACAGGGCTGCTGCTCTTTATACCTCCCCTCAAGGGCAACAGCATGATACAGAGTAATACATGGTGAATGGTTCATACAATACGTTCACCACAGTTACATTGTTTTCCGTGTCAGCTATAATAGAGTTATCCAGCCTAATCCTACTTTCCAGCCCTTGGTCTGTAGTCCTGTATTTCACTGCACTTCGAGTGCGTATTTAAGTGTTTTTTTCTTTAAGTGTGATGAGGGTTTCTGCCTTTACCACCCTTTCAGTCAATGAATTCCACACTTTGCATGAAAATATCCTTTAGAACACCACTCTGATCCTCTTATTAATTGCTTTAAATCGCTGCCACAACCCTCCACCTCCCCCCACAACCCTGGTTATTGATCTGTCTTCTAAGAGAATAGTTCCTTCCACTCTGTCATCATTTTATACATTTCAGTTAAATCTCACCTCAACCTAATTTGTTCCACAGAAAACAACAGCAGCCCGGGCAATCTTTCCTCAATGCTGACATTTTCCAGTTCTGGCAGCAACCTCATTAATCCCCTCTGTACTCTTTCTAATGTGAACACAGCCTGTAATGTGTGCGTTGCCGGGGCAATTAGGATGGACAATAGACGTCATCGGCATTGCCCACATATCAAGGACAAATTTTAAAACAAAACATATACAAAATGTGTCTGCCAATATCTCTGACAGGAGTAACTAGGGGCGGAATTCTCCAGCCTTTTCTCTGGCGGTTTTCCCATGATGGATGCGACTCCCCCTTGGGATCTTCAGATTGCGCTGAAGCCAACGGTGATTTACGTTCTTCGCCTGTGCCACCGTCGGGGAATCCGCCGCGGTGGTTGACTTGGGGGGGGCTGGAAGATCTCGGCAGCGGGAAGGGCTGGAGAATTCTTCCCTGGGCTCCTGTCACAGAGTAATCGGATTGGAGGATTTGAAAGGAAAGCACCATGTTGAGATGGACTGGCAGAGGAACGAGAGGCGATCTCTGCTTAGCCATGGCTGCATAGTTAAGGAAAGACAGGATGCAAAACCAAAAAAAACAACTTTCATTGAAAGGAAGTTTCACCTTACAGTAAAAGACCTTCTATTGGGAAACGAGCAATAATGATCCCTCGAATCCGTTGTCTATCAGGGTGCTTGAGGTGCAGGCCTCATTGGTTAGGGAATAGGATAGGAACGTTAGGGATATAAATTTACAGTGCTAGGGGATAGAATAGGGAATGGAACTGACTGGGTTGTTCCACACAGAGACAGCATGGACTTCATAGCTGAATGGCCTCCTTCTGTGCCAGAATGACTCCAAAAGTGGAAATGCATTTTATTCTTTAGTTGTCTGTTGTTAGCTACTCACAGATAACAGACATTCTCTTCCGGAAGCTGTTGAAGTCCAGTATCGCCAGCATTGTGTACGTCCTCTGCACTCCCAGCTCACTAATGGTTATTGTGTCCTGCGTGCGTGACAGAAACACGTAACCAAAATTTCTTGCCGCAGTGACCAGAGCCCCTTCATCCGGGGAAGCGGCTTGGTATGCAAGCTGACCTTGAAGTAAGACAAACAGGAAAAGTTCAATGTCCAAACATGGCCTGGAATAGATTCAGAAATTCTGTCAAATCAACTTTCTGAGTTCCCATTGAACACCGGTGAACTTTTTTAGTAATGGTTATTAATCGTGTCCAGTACTGAAAGTTTTCTGCAGATTAGAACAGGGAGGTCCAAACTGAAAGGAAAACCTAAAATAGTCCAGTTATCCCACTTCACCAAGGCCCAATTTCTGCTGCTAATCTCATCCTTTTCTATTAAAAAAAGGTAAAGCAGGAAAACTGTGATGGTGAATCCATGCCAATAGGCGGAATTTTCTCCTCTGTGTAGAGGGCTGGATGAGGCAAGGAAACCAACCTGCAGCTCGCTGGCTGCACAGCCAGCTTTGCGCAGAACGAAAAAATAAAATGGAGGCATACGCCGTGAATCCCGACATTCTGGCTTGCTTTTTAAAAGGTGCCCGGACCTCCGATATAATAAGCAGGAACCTCACTACGCCACTATTTGCGGGGTGGGGGGAGGGGGGTGGAGAGCAAGGAAAATGTGAAACCGATATCTCGCCGGCGAGATTCTCGTTTTCCAGCTCTCCTGGAACTTTGCGCCCGTGTCGCCATTTGCGTCTGCGACCAACTCGGGCGCAAAATCCCCCCCTTGGTTTTCTGTATCATGTTGTAGTTGTTCTATTTACCCGATGGAGAAGCAACCTCAGTAATGTAAAATAAAATTAGGCAGTTGTAACTAATTTTAACAAACACGAGGGCCCGGAGGTTGACTCAAACTCTTCAAAAATGGCAGACGGCTCCCAATTCTGGGATTCCCGGTCCCATAACGGGGCTTCCTAACTTTCCTGAGTGCCTTAATAAAACATAATAACTAGGAGCAGGAGTAGGCCATCTGGCCCTCGGGCCTGCTCCGCCATTCAATTAGATCTGGTTGATCTTTTTGTGGACTCAGCTCCACTTACCCACCCGCTCATCAGAACCTTTTATTCCTTTCCTGTTCAAAAATCTATCTACCTTTGCCTTGAAAATATTTAACAAGGTAGCCGCAACTGCTTCACTGGGCAGGGAATTCCACAGATTCACGACCCTTTGGGTGAAGAGGTTCCTCCTCAACTCAGTCCTAAATCTGCTCCTTCCCCCCCCCCACCCAAAGTGTATGAACTGGTACATGTCAAAAGTCCACATCAGCATCCCAACCCAGCTCTATTGTGGGGGACAGGCATCTCCCACTCCTCCACAATTTTCATGGAGTCAGGCCAGGTTTTAAAGAGTTGCAGTTCACAGCTCCTCGGAGGAGTCTTTACCCTAGTCTACATGAGGGGACCTTTTGAAGGTAAGTTCAATATGTCCTCCTCATGCCCCCTATTCCAAGTTCTGCCCTTTCACACACCCCATGACCCCTCATGCCTCGTATGTCAAGGTCTGCCCTTCCACCTATCCCATGGCCCCTCTTGCCCCCAATAACAAGCAATGCCACTGCCATGCCCATTAACCCACAATACATTGTCTAGAACCAATAAATCTTATGGTGTATAATTCCTTGTGAAAAACAAGTGTTAAAAGTAATTCATTCATAACTTTCACCTATGTTGAAAAACAGTTGTTGCACTACAAGCTAACAGAAGTGTCAATCATCCGGACCCTTTAATTGTCTATCACAAATCCTTGAAACCACTTAACCTGTGTGAACAAACATTGTGAAATTGACAGCAAAGATCAGACAGCCTAAGCTGTCAATCAATGTTTCCTTTGTGGCACACGTTTTAGCGCCGTATTGGATGTCTAGGCTCTCGGACAAGCCTATGTTATAAGGCTTGACTGTGAGCCCAGGAAACCATTCAGTTTGTTGAAACAGCATACAGCATCTTTTAAACACTTTATTGTTGTCATTCCTTTAAAATTGAGAGTGCCCAATGCATTTTTTCCAATTAAAGGGCAATTTAGCGTGGTCAATCCACCTACCCTGCACATCTTTGTGTTGTGGGGGTGAAACCCATGAAACACGGGGAGAATGTGCAAACTCCATACGGACAGTGACCCAGGGATGGGATCAAACCTGGGATCTCGGCACCATGGCTAACTGTTTTTTCTCTCTTCGTCTACATTTGCTTTACTATGTATGGAGGCTATTATTTTATCAGCCATTGTGTCGACCTGACACAGCTTTTGGAAAAAAGATTTTGCCCCACCTGCAGCCAACTGTACATTATGTAGCTGCACCTTATTAATCCTGGTGAATCCCTTCCTGTCTCTACTTGCAGGGACCCATCTAGACTGAGCATTCACCTTGCAGATTAAATAAGGCATCCCCACCAAGGTATTGAAACTATTTGCTTAGTACCTTTCGAACTTGAATTTTAGCATGGGATAATATTTGACCCTCAAAAGCTAAATTAATGAGGTTTTTTTATTTATTCAGAGCTTTGACAAAGGGTCATCTGGACTCGAAACGTTAGCTCTTTTCTTTCCCTACAAATGCTGCCAGACCTGCTGAGATTTTTCAGTATTTTCTCTTTGGTTTTTATTTATTTATTGGATGTGGACGTCAATGGCTGGGCCACCATTTATTGGCCATCCCTAATTGCCCTTGAATTGGTTAGGCTGCTGGGCCATTTCAGAGGGCATTTAAGAATCAACACATTGGTGCAGATCTGGAGTCACAAGTAGGCCAGGCCTTGGCAGATTCCCAAAAGGACATTAACGACCCAGATGGGTTTTCCACGACATTCGGCAATGGTTGGACTTTTAATTGCAAATTTGTATTGAATTGACATTACACCATCTGCTGTGGTGGGATTCAAACCCATGAGCATTATATTGGGTTTCAGGATTACTAGTCCAGTGACAATACCACTACACCACGGCCTCCCCTTACAAAGGGACCTGAATTCCTCATTTCTGTCCATGTTTCTCGCTTCAGTATTTTGCATGTATTGGCTTTGTTTGAGTGTTGCTCTTCTTTAATCATATCAGACATTTTCTGTCTTCATTTGAGTACTTGGTTAGTTTGGGGAAGGGGTGAGCGGTGAGCCATTAAAAGGCCCTTTCACTTTGGCAGGACAGTAAAATCCCGTCAGTATAAAGGTTTTCCCTTGGTTTCTCCGGTGGAATTAGATGCTGATGACAGAGATCTGGCTTGCTGACAGTAGAATCATTGGGAGCCCCACATCTCTTCCGTTGACAGAATTAAGTGCCCGGGCAGTGTCAGGCCTTCGCCAGAATTTCAGAGCCCAAGGGTTGAAATCTCACCAGCAATCAACAATAAGGCCAGGATTAAAATCCTACGCGCCTGCAAACCCCTTGCCCGGGAGAATTCCAACCAATGTATTTGTAATGCCTGCGCCCTGGACAAGCTACTGCCCAGCTAAAGCAGTGTTCACATTGCAATGACCAGTTTGTCTATAGTTTGTTACCCAAGCTGCCTTTCTGAAACTGTGGGATCACAGCGATGAATATTTGAAAGCAGAATTGTGAGGGCCGATTGCACAAATAAACTTCTCTGATGTGGAGCATCACCCAACGGGAGCACTTATCAGCAAATGATTGCAATTACCTCAGAATTTGCTAATTATTTAATCCCAGCAGCGAGCACCAGCTTCTGCCTGTTGTGTGCACCTGAAATACCCGCCCTATTCTCTAAACTTTGAAATCGTAACAGCAACTTCTCTTCAGCCTTTAAGTGACAGAAGTGCAGCAGGGTAGCATGGTGGTTAGCATAAATGCTTCACAGCTCCAGGGTCCCAGGTTCGATTCCCGGCTGGGTCACTGTCTGTGTGGAGTCTGCACGTCCTCCCCTGTGTGCGTGGGTTTCCTCCTCCGACAGTCCAAAGATGTGCGGGTTAGGTGGATTGGCCATGCTAAATTGCCTGTAGTGTCCTAATAAAAGTAAGGTTAAGGGGGGGGGGTTGTTGGGTTACGGTATAGGGTGGATACGTGGGTTTGAGTAGGGTGATCATGGCTCGGCACAACATTGAGGGCCGAAGGGCCTGTTCTGTGCTGTACTGTTCTATGTTCTATGTTCTAAGTGCTGTTAAAACCATCTTTGTGTCAAAGGACATTTTTCTCTAAATGGTAAAATTGCTACCAAATTTGTTTTGCTTCATTAAAGTCAAAATATCCCCACTTACATATATGAGAAGAACAAGAAGTCTTACACACCAGGTTAAAATCCAACAGGTTTGTTTCGAATCACTAGCTTTCGGAGCGCAGCTCCTTCCTCACCTGAGGAAGGAGCTGCGCTCCGAAAGCTAGTGATTCGAAACAAAAGCTGTTGGACTTTAACCTGGTGTTGTAAGACCTCTTACTGTGCCCACCCTAGTCCAACGCCGACATCTCCATGTCATGTATGAGAAGAATATAGGAAATTGGGCAGTCCTTGGAGTATAAAGAGCTAATTAATGCAAAAATTAAGAGAACCTATTTATCACTGAAGAAATAGTCTGTTTGCATTTCGAGCAGTATTCTGCGTAAACATCAGTAAAATTCAACAGTCACTAAACAGAGACAATTCAAACTCACCATTTTTCTCCTCCACCATCACCGTGTGACAAACAGCCAGTAATTTGAAGAATTCATGCACTCCAGGGTCGCTCCCTGATCGGATCAGCTCCACAAGTGAACTGTCGTGAAACGTCAGCTTTCCATCGGCGAACGTGTTCCAGCTAAAGTCAACGACCTGTAAACACACCAGGTGACTTCTCAATGTGGGGTGAGGCGAGTGGCTCAATAATTGATGAACGCTGGTTGAAGTGGAGAATTATGGGATAAGAACTGAAATGCATTGTATGACAGTTGATATTCCACTTCTTGGGGGGGGGGGGGGTTGTTTGCCGAGTGAGTGGCTCGGAGTAATACCAACAGCACGGGTTTGATTCCTGTCCTGGATGTGGTGAAGTTGGGACCTCCCTCTTTGCCCTGCCCCCGACAGCAGAAGGCAATGGCAGATCACCACTGACATAAAACCTGCCGAGACGACAGCTCAGGATAAAGCGTCAGTGGACAATAGCGGAGGACCTGCCTTTGGGCAGAGCACACATGACATTACGATGATGATTCCACCCTCGTTACTGATGAAGCGGTCGCCTCTGGTCTATTCCAACATGAGGGGAGTGGATTTAATTTCTTGTAGATATAGGAACACAGGAACAGGAGGAGGCCATTCATCTCCTCCAACCCATTCTGCCATTCAATGAGATTGTGGCTGACCTGTAACCTAACTCCAAATGCCCAACGTATTCACATATCCCTTAAAAGCATTGGTTAATAAATGTCTTTCGATCTCAGATTTAAAGTTAACATTAAATAAAACTAAAACAAGTTATTTTCTCCACTTATTAACAAAGGTATCTTTTCCATAAAATGCTTATTACTCAGTATGTTCAATCTATGGGCGGGATTTTCCAACTCCTCCCTGGGGCTTGTTTTCCGGACAGAGGCAGCTTTCTATTGGCAGCATAGCGGGATCTTCCAGCCCTGCCAATGTCTGCGATGTTTTGTGTGGTTTGGCCGTCCCACTGCAGGGGAACTCGCCGGGGAGGGGACCGAAGATTCTGCCAGTGAGAAGGGCTGGAAATGTTCTTAATTATTTCATTACATGCATCTCGCTCTTCAGGTCCCATGCCATAAGAGAGCATTGGTGACCATGCACTTCATATGTTGGTCCAGTGTTATGCCTGGCAAGGTACTGCAGTGGTTTGTTGCTGCTTTCTGCAGTTATGGCTGACTGGGAGACTCTTACCACCTGCCGTAGACATTTTGGAAGGATTTAATGGTTGATAATCAACCTGTCTGGCCATGGTATCAACACACTTCCTTGGCCATCAAGTCCTGGGTGGGATTCGAACTTGGGAGCTTCTGCCTCAGAGGTAGGGGAGCTTGCACTGCCCCACAAAACATCCCACCTTGCACTTCACATGGTTAAACATGGGCAGCACGGTAGAACAGTGGTTAGCACTGTTGCTTCACAGCGCCAGGGACCCGGGTTCAATTCCCAGCTCGGTCACTGCCTTTGTAGAGTCTGCACATTTTTCCCATGTCCGTATAGGTTTCCTCCAGGCGCTCCGGTTTCCTCCCACAAGTCAGAAAGATGCTTGTTAGGTGAATTGGACATTCTGAATTCTCCCTCCTTGTACCCGAACAGGCGATCGAATGTGGCGACTACGGGATTTTCACAGTGACTTCATTGCCGTGTTAATATAAGCCTACTTGTGACACTAATAAAGATAAAGATTCTTATAAACATGCATAACCCTCCAGGTTCCGGATTCAGCTACTGGTGATGAATACGTGAAATATACATCACAAGTTGTAATTTGTTCCATTATTCTACCAGTGCTTCATGAGGCAATGATACTAATCTTTAGGCATCCCAGTTAAAATATTGTGACAAATATAGAGAGGGGCCTTCCTTATCTTCCTGTAATCACTTGTCGGTCAGTAAGCAGTACTTAATGGGTACCAGGTTTTAACTGAATCTCAAAATTCAATGACTGCCAAAGTCAGATTCCTGACAAATAATTTTGATTAAAAACACACTTACCTTTGCTCTATTGACATCGCCAAATTGATTACCTGAAAGACAAATAATTCAAACTTTAGTTGACAAAATACAGAATATTTCTGATCCAAGATTTCTTCTACAATCCACCATGACATAGCTTTCCCCCTCTGAGTTCTCTGCCCGAAGGCAGGTCATCTCCGCCACGTGTAGGACAAGGAGGCAGGTCACGAGTCCGCCCCTGCCATACTGGGATTGAACATTGACCCCTCCTTCCCCACACTTGTTGGCACCAATCTGGTTCGCACTGTCCATCCAGCCAACTAACGTCCTGATCCTGACATCTTCAATCCCTTTTCCACATGGTTATTTACCAATTTCTTTCTATACATTATATCTAACCAACAAATAAGTACTTTTGGATTAGAGTGCCTGCTTTATCAGATTAACTAATCAGATCTTTATTGTGCTCAAGTTAATTGTCAACATAACCAATTATGTTGGTAAAGGCTTAATGCACTTTGGGATGTCCTGAGTGTTTGTCAGACATTATAAAAGTGCACACCTGTTTTCTGGCACGAATATGTCCCATGCCAAAGTAGGAGAACGAATCTGTTTTGCAGGTAGTTACTGGAAAAGGCTTGTTCATGTCGCACATACATCAAGTTCTGTGAGGATTTGCAAGAACTGGTCTCCCTGACCTCTACAAATTTGTGCAACTTCACAAATAAAACCAAGATGAAACTGCAAATCATCACACGCCCTTTTTGCAATCAAAACTCTTTGGGGAAAACAGTTTGCCCTCTATTTGTGGACTATTTAAACAGTTCCATTGTAGAGTATTCAGCTGACAAGAGTTCTGTAAAATGGAACAGCGGTCGTTCCTCATGATTAACATCAATAATTACCATATACCCGTCCACTGATGCTGCATTTCTTAAATGCCATGATGTTCTGGGTCAGAGTGCCTGTTTTATCTGAGAAGATGTATTTTATTTGGCCAAGCTCTTCGTTCAGGGTGGTGGTTCTTGCTTTGGCAGGACAGTCTCTCTGAGCACAGTACATTTTCAGATCCCAGTTAATGAAAAAGCTCTGGGCTATGTGGAGGAGTTCAAAGCTGAAAAATAACATTCCTGCCATTACCTGCTGTATGCTGAAGCGTTAGCTTGCAATGATAGCGTGAGAACAATCAGAATTACAGTAAGTTAAATATTAAAGGCACTGCACAAATCACGTCAGTACTAACCATCGTAAAAGGGACAAAGTGGTGGCATTTATTAACACCACTTTGCAATGTACTGCGATTAAAATCGGCATGTTTTTCAGTCAAATAAAAGACCCGCTGAAATATTTAAAGTAAGCGGCTGCTAAAAGGAAGTAGTTCTTTCAATATGTACAATTCTGTGTCACTAGCTGCTTTTCAGAGGTTCATGTTTTAGTGGTAAGGGAACCACGGAAATTCCGATAATTTCAGGGCTTTCTCACTCCTACCGCCTTGGTTTGCTTCACTGTTCCCTTACCAGAGGGCAGTAAATGACAATATTCTTTTCAGTAACAGTTCCAGTGTCCAAGGCTGTTTGTACAATTTAATAACATAGCTCCCTCTCCTGGACCTCATTAAAATCAGCACATATTACTTTGTATCCTCCCCCTAGTTTTGTCCTCACTCTGCAATTTGACTCATTCGAAGTTGATAGAATGATTGAATCCCTACAGTGCAGAAGGAGGCCGGCCATTCGGCCCATCGAGTCTTTAACGACCCTCCAAATGAGCACTTTACCCAGGCCCGATCCCCTGCCCTATCCCCGTAACCCCACCTAACCTTTGGACACTAAGGGACAATTTAGCATGGCCAATCCATCTAACCTGCACATCTTTGGACTGTGGGAGGAAACTGGAGCACCCGGAGGAAATACACGAAGACACGGGGAGAACATGCAGACTCCGCACAGGCATCCAAGGTCAGAATCGAATCCCAGTCCCTGTTGCTGTGAGGCAGCAGTGCTAACCACTGTGCCACCGTGCCGCCCATTGATACTGAAATTGAGCAGTGCGTGACACAACTGTTAGCCGTCACTGCTGCAGCATCAGCTGCTCAGAGAACAGCCTTTGATAAGAGAAACACACGATGTTTAGCTTGATGACGGAGAGACTCTGGTCTGGATTCCCCAGTCCCTGCGTGTTGCTTGGCGCCATGCCATTCACTGGTGGCGGGATTCTATCTTCCCGCCACTTGTCAATGGGATTTTCCATTGAAACCGTCCCATGCCGCTGGGAAACGCGCTGGGGTGCCCTGCTAGCAGGAAAAATGAATCTAATAGCTGGAGAATTTCTGCTTCTATGTTTGGAGATGGTCGATATCGGTACACATACTAATCGTATCTCAGAGCCTTAACGTGCAACAAACCTCTTATCAGCTATTTTCAGAGGTTTAGTTCATATCAGAGCCAGACTTGGATGATGTTTAAAACTATAAAATCATGTTTTAAAGCACACAATTTGACTAATGATTCATACCCTTACCTTCTCTTTCTAAGCTTATCATTTCAATTACTATCAAATACTATGTATAATAGAAATACAGTATTCAACACTGAGTTCAACAATTTTAGACTGAGACCTTCCTCCTTCAGCTGAACCATTTTTTCCCGTTTTTTAAAATACCTCATACATTTTTTGCCTCAATGCACAAACACTCACTGCCCCCCCCCCCCCCCCCCCCTTTCCCCCAAACTGGGCCATCTGTCACTTGTTCTTAGGTTTGCTATATCTTATTTTCAGTCTCTCCCAGCTCCTAATCACTGTTCCAGCCTCTTTTGAGACAAAATATCAAATGGATTCACCCTCTCCCTCAGTTCTGAAGAAACGTCAAGTGGACTCGAAACATTAACTCTGTCTCCTCTCCCTACAGATGCTGCCAGACCTTGCTGGGTTTCTTCCAGAATTCTCTCTGCTTTTGTGTCGGGATTCCAGCACCTGCCGTATTTTGCTTTCAATTTAATAGAAAGGCATTGATTGCTTTCCAACAGCTCTCTTTCCTTTGCTTTCTGAATTATGAGGAAATCAGTAGAATTGTTTGATCTGGCAGTCCACCGAAAGTTTTCTTTCTGCGCTATTAATCTCTTAGGAAGGAGGTCGAGGGCAAAACAGCCTGGATAGATGCACATTTCAAAGCATTTGTAAGTTTGCGTGTAGCTTTGCAGAGGGATGACTTGCTTACGTGACATAAAGTGACATTGGCAATATGGAGTTCAAGATAATAACATATCCCCAGAAGGACAGAAAGCCTTCATATCCTGGGCTGAAACCATCAGGCACAAGGTCGAAATAGGGAACTTTCTTTTCGAATTTCACACCCCAGACGGCACTTCCAACAGCCAGGCAGAAGGCTAAACCAGCGAGAATCAAGAGAACCTGGAAGTGCATTAAATACAATTGCAGTTGGTTATTTCCGTTTCAATTTCACCTTATAGGTAATGTTACAGTCACCTTTGATCCAAGTAGCTGCAGCCTGCTTTGATCGTCCTGGACACTAAGCCCAGTCCTTAACCAAGTCAGACAGGCAGTAAGAAACACAGGTAAATCCAGAATTTACTCAATACCGATTTATCGGACAGGGGCGAGTATTATTTTGATTTATTTTTTCGGTCGATTAGGCTGAAGCGTTCCTTCGGGCAAATCACTTTATTTAATCGTTTGCCGGTTCCTCTTTGTTTTTTGTGCATGGCACTGCGGTGTGAAATATATCCATCTTTTTGTCTGACCGCATCGCCGTTCTCTCATTATTTCACTCTTAATTCTACAGGGTGAACTGCACAGTGCCGGTTTTAAGGAAAATCCTTTTTTACCGAATGAACATCCATTTGGTCAAAAACAGGAATTTACCTGTATATGCTTTCAGAAACAGCACCTTTCTTACCCCTCAGGACATTCCTACGTATATCCTGGACTATAAAAGCACTTTGGGGAAATAAAGCTTTGTTTTGGAGGCAAGTCTGAAACAAGCACCAGACGGAAATGCACGATACAGTGAAGAGGTCGCACGTCCATTTTCTGACTTTGTGCTTCGTTTTACCACTCTCCCCCACCCCCCCCCTCCAAAAACAAAAACAATTCCTTTACGTCTATTTAACTCACAGCTTAATACACAAGCTTAATTACATGATTGAGAACTTATAACAGACCAGTGGCCTGAAACGTTGGTTGAGATTTTCCAGCCGTGCGGTGGGGGAGCCCACCAGCGGGAGATTCGGCAGCCCGGCCAAAGGTCCTTTGGCTTCTGGCAAGACTGGAATATCCTGGCGGGGATGGGGGACTGCGGGGGGGCCGGGGGAGGGGGGGGTGGACGATCGGAATCTACCCATTGGCTCGGTTTCTCTCGCGATAAATGCTGCCAGACCTGCTAAGCGTTTCCAACATTTTCCCACTTTTAATTTAAGCTACCCACCGCTGCCGATCAACTATAAAAACTGGATCTGCACTTTCTACCTGGGTCGGTAATTGGTTGGGAGGATGAAAACTAGAGAGTCAGGGTAAAGGGAACATTTCCCGACCAGTGGGAGATGACTGATGACCGGGGCCTCAGCTTTTCACCATACGCTTACTGGTGACTGGAATAGGGAGTTACCAGTGCGCAGATGTCACAACGATAGGAGGCACAGAAGTTACAAAGGGACATATTCCGGCAAAGTGGAAGAGCAAGTGAAAAGTGACTGAACATACCAGAAGCACCACACGATTCATGAGGCGCTCGATTCTGGTTTTCTTCAAGATATACTTCCCACTGTTCTTCATTATTTTTGTATCCACCCCTGGAAATTAAATGAAATACAAGACAAGTCAACATGCTGTGTGCTGAAGAGGGTCATTATACTAATATCAGCAGTAAATTTATGGGCAGGGGAGCAGCAATTTTGGCTTTGGAAGGTACAGTAAGTCCTCATTTAAAGTCGTGTTTGTGTTCCAGAAATTCATGACTAAGTTAATCGTAGACTCCCATAGGGATCAACAATAAAGCCAGAGTTAAGTTCCTTCAGACATCTCTGGCCCGGAAAAAAATGACGCACAAGTTGAAATGCTGCACCATTCGTGTGCCACACTGTGCATTCCTTCCAAAATAACATATATCACTAAACATAAAGAAACTAATACAGTATACAACAAACAAAATACACTCACCTTGTGGACATCTGTACAGTATTTTTAGATTGACAAGGCTCCATCTAGTGACAGAGGTTGGTCGGTGAGATTATCAGCAGAACTACCTGCACTGACCAATGTCTGCCACTGGATGGAGGCGAAGACTTCATTGGGAGTTCAGCACTGGTGAAGCCAGGGGCAGAGGGAGACAGCAAGCAGCCAGGAGATGAGTCACAGGCCCCACCCAGAGTCTGAGGCAAGAACGGAGGCAAGGCCCAGGAACACAGAAGAGGAAGTCTGGCAAACAACGTTGAAGTGAAACTGGCAACGTCAAATGGGTTTACTGGCACTAACTTATCAGAATGAAGCAACATTAAGAAAGGCAATGTTGAGAGAGGCAATGTTAAGTGGAGACTTACTGTAGTGTAAAGCAACCACTTGCTCAACATCTCTCCTGATTTTCATCGCTCTTGATCTTAATGGGAATAATAATAACAATTGGAAGAGATGTCACATGCGCTGCCGATTTGCTATTGTCGGTTTCGGACCATCTACAGACAAAATCACCCCATTGAGTCTGTCCCATTCCAACATAATGCAATGGGTACACACCAGTCCTTCATCCCTGTTTCTGCTCCCACATAACTCAGGCATTCAGGCCGGGATTCTCCGACTTCGCTCGCGGTGGGGATACTCCGTTCCCGCGGTGAAAGTGAATGGAGCTTTGACTGGACATTCTGCCTTCTCACTGGCAGTGGGGTGGCAACGGACGAGATTGGAGGACCGCGTGGACAATCTCCAGGAGTAGCAATGACCTTAGTCCAAGTTTAGAATCTTTCTCTGACCACAAAGGCAATTAAGCTCCGGGAGATGATAATGTCTGGTGATACTAGCACTCCCTGAATACGTACGCAGAGAAATTGGCACTTGCAGGAACTTATCTAGTTCCCTGCAAAGTTCATGCCGGTGAATTTGTTCTCAGCAGAATATGCAGCATTTATTCCACAGGTTGATGAGTCCACTCAGGGAGGCACTTCCTAACATGCAATTTAATTCTCTGCTTTCTTCACTTGTAAGCATGTTCCCAAGTCTATCTAGGTCAGATAGCTTTGTCACACGGGCAGGATCTTAATCCTTTTATTATCACAGTCACATCTCTCAAAGCCTAGGTTTTTCCAAAGCAAGGCCTCAGCCCTCGCAGTCTACCTTGATGACTAAGGGCAGCGGTTTTAACTCAGGTGGGACTGGAGCGAGCAGACCTCAGGCAGGTGACAAAACTTCTGACCTCAGCCAGGGTGATGTGGGTTTCCTGGGCCGAAGTTTTTTTTCATGGCGGGGTTTCCCTCCCGACATCCAAAGGGTATGTGGGGAGCACATCGCCGTTGACTCCCGAGGGCCTCGCAGCCATTCCACACTTGAATGAGCTGCCGTTTGACTCGAGTAGGGACTTGCGCTCCTCACTGGAGAGCTGTCGGACCATCTGATTGGCGGGCAGCATTCCACCCCCTGCAGCAACAGCGCTGCAGTGGACAGAAGGGGAACTTCGGAAGGTGCATGAGCCGAAGGCTCAGGACGGGGGGACAAGGTAAATTTAAGGGGACCAGGGATGGGGAGGGGAGGGGAGGCCTGGGTGGGGTTGGAAAGGGTGTGATCGGGGTTTCAGAAGGAAAGGCTGAGGGAGGCGCCAACCCATCCTGCCCAAGATCTAAGCCCGTTCATTACTGGTCGTCCCCCCCTACCAGGTAAATCCTCCCACTGGCCTAAAAATTGAGACTGGGCAAGGAATGGCCCTGGGTAGCTAATTATTGACTGCTTAAGGACCTCAACTGGTCAAGGGTAGGCGTACCATCCAACAGTAAAATAATTGTGAGGGTTGGAGTGGGCTGCAAACTGGAGGGAATCCCATCCCTTCAATTTCACTCCGATCCCCAACCCCCCCTCGCACATACCCTCCCACTCTCCCTCTGCCTAAAAGTCTGCCAGCGGGAAGGTGAAATTCATGCCCTCACAAAATCTGACCGGAACATGGTGATAACCCTCATGTGGACTATGGGGGTCACTAATCGACCTCCCCCGTGTGGCTTGTAGTGTACGGGGTTCCCATGTTAGCCCTTTAGATGCTGCTCCCAGACCCAGACCAGGTTTTCAGTGTCGATAAAGATGGCCTGCACCCTGGAGAGGACAAAGTTAAAGGCCATAAAAGTGGCACCGACCCCATGAAACACGACCAAACTGAAGTCATTCCTTGGCCTCATGAATTATTCTGGGAAATTCATCCCCAACTTGGCTACTTTACTGACACTCCGACACGTACTGTTGAAGAAATCATTGCAGGGGCCACAGGATGAAAAGTGAAACTACAGCTTCTATCATCCAACATCTTGCTGCACTATGATCCCACAAGACATCTGGTACTAGCATGCAATGCCTCTTCATACAGAGTAGGGGCAGTCCCCTCCCATCGATGGGATGATGTCCCCGCGCGACTGATTACGTATGCATCATGAACCTTGACAGATATGGAATGATGCAATGTCCAAATCAAAAAAGGGGGAATGGCTGTGATATTGAGAGTAAAGAATTTCCATCTGTACATCTATGGCCGACACTTAATAATCGTGGACCATGGGGCAGCACGGTGGCGCGTGGATAGCACTGCTGCCTCACAGCGCCGAGGTCCCAGGTTCGATCCCGGCTCTGGTCATTGTCCGTGTGGAGTTTGCACATTCTCCTCGTGTTGCGTGGGTTCCAGCCCCACAACCCAAAGATGTGCAAAGTAGGTGGATTGGCCACGTTAAATTGCCCCTTAATTGGAAAAAATTAATTGGGTAGTCTAAATTTATATTTTTTTTTAAATAATAATAATCACGGACCATAAACCCCTGTTGGGCCTTTTTAAAGAGGACAAAGCAATTTCCCCCTTCACCTCAGCTCAGGTCGATGTTGGACACTATTGATGGTGGTCTATGAGTCCTGCTTCGTGCACGGTAGCACAGTGACTAGCACTGTACGTGCACGGTAGCACAAGTGACTAGCACTGTACATGCAAGGTAGCACAAGTGACTAGCCTGTAACTTCACAGTGCCAGGGTCCAGGTTCGATTCCCCGCTGGGTCACTGTCCTGTGCGGAGTCTGCACGATCTCCCAGTGTCTGCGTGGGTTTCCTCCAGGTGCTCTGGTTTCCTCCCACAGTCCAAGACTGTTAGGTGGATTCGACATGCTAAATTGCCCTTAGTGTCCAAAAAAGGTTAGGAGGGTTAGATTGGATTACGGGGATACGGGGGAAGTGAAAGCTTAAGTGGATCGGTGCCAACTCGATGGGCTGAATGGACCTCCTTCTGCACTGTATGTTCTATGTTCTCGCGGAGCCGAGATCCCAGGTTCGATCCGGTTCTGGGTCACTGTCCTGTGTGGAGTTTGCACATTCTCCCCGTGTTTGCATTGGTTTCGCCCCCACAACCCAAAGATGTGCAGGGTAGGTGGATTGGCCATGCTAAATGGCCCCTTAATTGTGAAAAATGATTGGGTACTCTAAATTTAAAATAAAGAACACTGACTGCTTTAAATCGCTCGTTGTGCAAAAAGTGCCAACATGCATGCAGCCTCAGAAGGACTGTTTGTGTGTGCTGAATTCTGTCACCGAGGAATTAAAATGTTTTTGAAAGGCCAGATTTAATTATAGCATACGCTTCATAATTCGCAGGCATTCCGTGCATTATAGAAGGTTGAATTATTCGCTAACTTGACTTATCCAGTAATTTGGATTAAGCAATGTAATTAACATAACTAAAGGAAGGAACAATGCTTAAGGAGTAGAATGTATTTCATGAGTATCGCAATTACCAAATTCTTTTTTAAAAGTGTTATTCCTTTCACAGAGTTACAAAGCATGCAGAGTGGACGGAGCAAGACCTTTATCCATCTCATTGCTCGATCCAAAATCCAATTCAAACTGAATCCAATTCATGGTCCCAACAGCAGAGACGTACTAGATCCAAGCTGACAAGGGCAGTCATCGCACCTGATCTCACACGTGATCTTAGCCAAGAGGCTGAATTGACAATCATCACCTAATATCAGCCGGAATAGGCCGTGTTCAATTTGAAGACCTGCATTCTGACCGCAACACATTAGGTGCACCGTACTACTTACCGGCAAATAAAACCACACCGTAGCAACTTCTCCGTATTTCGTATTCTGCAACCTCGGAGTAATATTTTCTCATTGTTCAAGTGAGAATTCTTGATTTTTCCAAAATAGAGTGCCTGTAAATGAGTGCAGGTCACAGTTTGGCTTTTCGCAGATTATTCTACCTGTGGAGACAATGTGAATTTGCCTTAAAGGCTGCTGGCAATTCTGCACCTTGTTTTAAGAAAGCAGGTGAGGCCAGCTCAGGTGCCATATCGGCTCACTGGACAGAAGTGAGGTACACTCGAGTGGAGCGTCCCCCAAAGTCGTGAAACTTCACCCGAGATTGAATTACCAATTTAATTAATTTTCAATTAATAAAAGTAATTCAGCACTATAAATTTGGGCCTGGCTTCTTACACCCCTCAGCTCCCTTATAAAATTGGGCAAACAGAGAATCAGACACGAGGACAGGCAACTAATTTTCTTAGCCACAGTGCTGTTGACAGGACTCCACACATTGGTTTAGAACCAGCTAATAATAATGATTTCAAAATAGATAGGGCCCGAGACAAGCAACTGAGGTCAAGGATCTTACAGGTTTACAGAGATTTTAATTCACCTTTCAACCATTTATTTAATCATTTGGTTCAGGATATAAATGTTAGGGAACTAAGGGCAACATGGTAGTGCAGTGGTTAGCACTGCGGCCTCACGGCGCCAAGGTCCCAGATTCGATCCCGGCTCTGGGTCACTGCCTGTGTGGAGTTTGCGCCTACTCCCTGTGTTTGCGTGGGTTTCGCCTCCACAACCCAAAGATGTACAGGGTAGGTGGATTGGCTATGCTAAATTGCCGCTTAATAATTAATAAATAAATAAATAAATAAATGCGAGGGGAACTTTTGAGTTTGCGCCTAAAATACACGTCCCTTTCTTACCACTCCTAAATCAACATCAGTTTCTCATTGTAAACACAGAGCATACTTGGGTTAGATAAGAGACTGTAAATCCACATTTGAAATGGGAGTCTTTAAGGAAAGGTTGATTAGGGTGCAGGACAGACATGTTCCTGTGACAATGAAAGATAGAAATGGCAAGATTAGGGAACCATGGATGACGGGTGAAATTGTGAGACTAGCTAAGATGAAAAGGAAGCATACATAGGATCGAGGCAACTCAAAACTGATGAAGCTTTGGAGGAATATCGGGAAAGTAGGACGAATCTCAAACGCGCAATAAAGAGGGTTAAAAGGAGTCATGAAATATCTTTGGCTGACAGGGATAAGGAAAATTCCAAAGCCTTTTATTCCTGTGTAAGAAGCAAGAGGGTAACTAGAGAAAGGATTGGCCCACTCAAAGACAAAAGAGGGAATTTATGCGTGGACTCAGAGGAAATGGGTGAGATTCTTAATGAGTACTTTGCATCGGTATTCACAAAGGAGGGACAAGACGGATGTTGAGGCAAGGGATGGATGTTTAAATACTCTAGGTCAAGTTGTCATATGAAGGGGGAAGTTTTGGGTATTCTAAAGACATTAAGGTGGACAAGTCCCCAGGACCGGATGGGATCTATCCCAGGTTACCCTGAGGGAAGCGAGGGTTGAATAGCTGGGGCCTTAACAGACATCTTTGCAGCATCCTTGAGCACGGGTTGAAGTCCCAGAGGACTGGAGAATTGCTAATGTTGTCCCTTTGTTTAAGATGGGTAGCAAGGTTAATCCAGGGAATTATAGACCTGTGAGCTTGACGTCAGTGGTAGGCAAACTGTTGGAGAAGATACTGAGGGATAGGATCTATTCACATCTGGAAGAAAATAGACTTATCAGTGATAGGCAGCATGGTTTTGTGCAGGGAAGGTCATGTCTTACAAACCTAATAGAATTCTTTGAGGAAGTGACAAAGTTAATTGATGAGGGAAGGGCTGTAGATGTCGTATACATGGACTTTAGTAAGGCGTTTGATAAGGTTTCCCATGGCAGGTTGATGGAAAAGTGAAGTCGTATGGGGTTCAGGGTGTTCTAGCTAGATGGATAAAGAACGGACTGGGCAACAGGAGACAGAGAGTAGTGGTGGAAGGGAGTGTCTCAAAATGGAGAAGGGTGACTAGTGGTGTTCCACAGGGATCCGTGCTCGGACCACTGCTGTTTGTGATCTACCTAAATGACCTGGAGGAAGGTATATGTGGTCTGATTAGCAAGTTTGCAGATGATACTAAGATTGGTGGAGTTGCAGATAGCGAGGAGGACTGTCAGAGAATACAACAAAATATAGATAGATTGGAGAGTTGGGCAGAGAATGGCAGATGGAGTTCAATCCAGGCAAATGCGAGGTGATGCATTTTGGAAGATCAAATTCAAGAGCGGACTATATGGTCAATGGAAGGGTCCTGGGGAAAATTGATGTACAGAGAGATCTGGGAGTTCAGGTCCATTGTACCCTGAAGGTGGCAACGCAGGTTGATAGAGTGGTCAAGAAGGCATACAGCATGCTTGCCTTCATCGGACGGCGCATTGTGTACAAGAGTTGGCAGGTCATGTTACAGTTGTATAGGACTTTGGTTTGGCCACATTTGGAATACTGCGTGCAGTTCTGGTCGCCACATTACCAGAAGGACGTGGATGCTTTGGAGAGGGTGCAGAGGAGGTTCACCAGGATGTTGCCTGGTATGGAGGGTGCTAGCTATAAAGAAAGGTTGAGTAGATTAGGATTATTTTCTTTGGAAAGACGAGGTTGAGGGGGGACCTGATTAGGTCTACAAAATTATGAGAGGTATGAACAGGGTGGATAGCAACAAGCTTTTTCCAAGAGTGGGGGTGTCAGTTACAAGGGGTCACGATTTCAAGGTGAGAGGGGGAAAGTTAAGGGAGATGTGCGTGGAAAGTTTTTTTACGCAGAGGGTGGTGGGTGCCTGGAACGCTTTACCAGCGGAGGTGGTTGAGGCGGGCATGATAGCATCATTTAAGAGGCATCTAGATAGGTATCTGAACGGGCAGGAACAGAGGGAAGTAGACCTTGGAAAATAGGAGACAGGTCTAGATAAAGGATCTGGATCGGCGCAGGCTGGGAGGGCCGAAGGGTCTGTTCCTGTGCTGTAATTTTCTTTCTTCTTTGTAAAGGAAATGGAAAAAAATGAAAATCGCTTATTGTCACAAGTAGGCTTCAAATGAAGTTACTGTGAAAGCTCCTAGTCGCCACATTCCGGCACCTGTTCGGGGCGGCTGGTAGAATTGAACCATGCTGCTGGCCTGCCTTGGTCTGCTTTAAAAGCCAGCTCTTTAGCCCTGTGCTAAACCAGCCCCTATACATCAAGTGTATAGGGGCAGCACGGTGGCACAGTGGTTAGCACTGCTATCTCACAGCGCCAGGGGCCGGAGTTCAATTCTGGCCTGGGTTTCTTCCAGGTGCTCTGGTTTCCTCCCACAGTCCAAAGATGTGCAGGTTAGGTGGATTGGCCATGTTAAATTGCCCCTTGGTATCCAAGGATGCGTGGGTTAGGTGGGGTTATGGGGTTGCAAAAATAGGGCAGAGCCTGGTGCACTTTCAAAGGGTCGGTGCAGGCTCAATGGGCCGAATGGCCTCCTTCGGCACAGTAGGAATTCTAAGAATCTATGATAATTTAGGAATGAGGAAAGATCCTCAAAGTCCATCAATGCTGTTCTGCTGCAGACCATATTCTGTTGAAAAGGCTTCACACCAATGAAACCCGGGAGAAGGTTCTGGATCCATAGTTCACACTCACCATTAAACTGTGCTAGTTGGTCCATCGTGTTTACCTCTTTGTGTGTGATGCTCAGTGCTTGTCGGTATTTAAGGTTGGTTTCACTGAAAGCAAAAATTGTTTTCAGTTATAAGACTGTTCAATCAGCGTTGTTACTTCAATTAATGCTGCCATGCTACACGAACTGCTGAAAACCCAGTGTCAGTGTAAGGCCTGGTCACATTGGAGGAATTGATCACATCAAGAAATATTGTAGTTACTATGATATTTTCGTTCAAAGAGTCCATGTAAAAGTAGCTGGAGGGCTGACAGGGTTATTCACTAAAGCAGCATATGGAACCATAGGATGACACTCCAGTACAACATAGACTCCGCCTGCACCAAAGATTTCTGGCATAAAAACAGAAAATGCTGGATAAACCCAGCAGGTCTGGCAGCATCTGTGGAGCGAGGAACAGAGTTAATGTTGCGAGTCCGTATTTACTTCTTCAGAGCTGAAGAGGGGATAGGAATGTGGCAAATTTCATAGTTGTAAGAAGTTCGAGCAAAGTCGGAGGTCAGGGATAGGTGGGAGCTAAGGAGAGATCACAGAATTTACCGTGCAGAAGGAGGCCATTCAGCCCATCGCGTCTGCACCGGCCCTTGGAAAGAGCACCCTAACTAACCCCACACCTCCACCCTATCCCCACACTTACACCCTACCCCCGTAACCCCAATTTAACTTACCTTAGCAAACATGTCATGGACACAAGACAAAGGGAGCGTTAATGGTAGCGTTAAAGACTAAAGAAGGTGCTGATAGTGGCATAAAAGTAAGATAGCAGAATGTGTCAATAGCAGAACAAAGGTCAGTGCTAAACTAAAAGACAAGGGACAGATAGCTCAGTGGGAGAGTTGGGGGTTGTGGGGAGGGGGGGGGAGTTACATTGGGATGAAACAAAAACAATAAAAGGGTCAGGCTGAAGGAGGAGTGTTACAGTAATTTCTGGTGTTGTTGACACTAATGGAGAAAATGCCAAGCAAAACCTGGTAACCTTCCAGTGGAAAGAGCCTGGAGGAAACCATAGGCAGAAGGCAGTCTGACAGTTATCCCTGATCGCACAGTAAGAGAAAAGCTACCTATTCAACACTGGCAGGGTCACAATAGTGGGAAACTGTTTGCGGAAGTGGGCGTGTCTCATTTGTAACCGCTATGATGATATCTCAGTTTACGTGGGTAGTAAACTAGACACTTGACTTTCGCACTTTCACAAGAAGCTCTGCATTGAAACCATCAAATTTGTCCTTAAATGCATGAGACAAGAATTTCTTGTATGTATTTATGCCCTTCTTCTATGTCCATCGAGGCAATGAACATCATTACTAAGAAATGGATAATTTCAGCCAAGAGCATTGCTCCCCAAATCATGAAATTAAGAGATTGTTAAACAAAAATAGGGAAATTAGGTAATGTTATGGTACCGGACCAGACCCCAATTTATGATAGGGAACCGGACGAAACCCCAACAATTTTCAATTTGTAAAACTGTGAGGAAAGGATACTTCACTCCAGGAGTGATTCAAATGACAAATAGGGATATTGTATATCAAAACAAACATTCTAATTAATACAAGAGTAACCACATTAACATCACAGAAAATAGCTTTTCAATTAACAGTTAAACAATTCTTAAAATAAAAGGAAACACTTTAACTACTCACTTATACCTTTTCTATCCCCAGTTAAGCAAAGCCTATTACAGACTAGAAGCTGCTTATAAATAAAGTTAGCAAACATAGGGATACTTGCTGTACTTTGTGTACAGATTTCCTTCCACAAACGTAGAGAGAGACCCTTTCAGGGACATCCTGCAAATCCTCGTCTTTGTCAGACTAAAAAGTCCTGCAGCCAAAACTGCTTGTTACAGACCTGGCTCCTTCCATTATTTACAAATCTGTATCCCACTCGGACCTTAATCTAAACACAAGGGGCGGGATTCTCCGACGCCCCACCGGGTCGGAGAATTGCCGGGGGCGGCGTGAATCCCGCCCCCGCTAGCTGCCAAATTCTCCGGCGCTGGAGAATTGGCCAGGGGGGGGGTATCTTGCCGCGTCAGTCAGTGGCTGCTGGCAACGGCACCCCCCCGGCGATTCTCCGGCCCACAATGGGCCGAAATCCCGCACATTCTGTGCCGGTCCCGCCAGCGTAGATTGGACGTGGTCCCTTACTGGCGCGACTTGGCGGTGCGGGCAGGCTCCGGGGTTCTTGGGGGGTCGCGGGGGGATCTGGCCCCGGGAGGTGCCCTCAGGGTGGCCTGGCCACGCGGTCGGGGCCCACTGATCTGCGGGCAGGCCAATGTCGTGGGGGCACTCTATTCCTACACGCCGGCCGTGTAAGCCTCCGCAATGGCCGGCGCGAAGGTGACTGCCTCTGTAGGGGATGACGTCAGATGACCCTGCGGAGCCCCCCACCCCGCTGGGTATGAGAGAATCCCGCCCAATATCTCAAATCATCTACTCTCAATGGAATCTCCAGTAATCATTATAAAGTTCCATTTGGCATCTCTGTGTAAACATGTAGATGTTCAAATTAATGATCACCCCAGCTTTACAACATCTTAATTGCACATTTTGCAGACACACTACCTGGCTGCATATTAAACCATGATTTTTTAATAACATTACTGCAACAGATATGTATGATAAAATCTATGCAAAAATGCCCTACATTCACCATAGTAACAGCTATTTTTTAAAGTAAGAGGGTAATAGAATTGTGGCAGAACATTATTAGTGAGTTTGAACAGATAATAATGGTGGGCAGGTCAGGAGGAAATGGGATTGTGAGCTAACTGTCTCAAAGTGCAGCAAGGAAATGGGATGACTGGTTGGGAATGATAGGCAAGCTGGGCCAATGGCCTTCTACTATCCAAAATGTGACTATGTCACCGTGGTTTAGGTAAGTAACCAGTGTTCTTGGGAAGAGAGTCTGCTATTCATATTGAGCAGACTTCTCAGTTGCTTGAATTAAAGACTTGTAAACATGGTGACGCATGGGTCCCTGAATGTTTCAGACACACCACTGACCAGAGACAAATGTAGTTAAGAAACTGAAACCGACCTAATGTCGTTAGCGATTTAATTGTACACTGGTAGATATTCCCTGTTGCAATATCACTGTCAGGAAAGGAAGCAGAGTTCCATAATCTTTGAACTTAACAAGAACAGGAAAATCCAACCAACATGAATGACAATCAGCAAATGTAGCAAACTTACCCATCGATTTCAGCTGTTTCAACATAACACAGGCTATTTGGCTCCGAACTAGACAGCAAGAAGAGATCAGCCTAAGGAGAACCACAAATACGAATACCATTTGCGATACTTAAGCATTATTACTCTGGAGAATGAAGAGTGGATATCTTTAAAAGATAAACTCACCGGAACAAAGTCATCTTTCTTCAGGCAAACCACATCACCGACTTGGAGCTCTTTCCATTTTGCAACTGTAATGCTGTAAAAGAAATGGGTAAAGCATTTCCATTTTCATGGAGCCTTTCATGGCTTTGGGCCATCCCAAAATGCTTCCTCACCAAGGAAACACTTCTGAATTAGTCATTGTTGCAATATAAGCAGAGTTGGCAGCCAAGTTTCATGCGGTATTGCTCCCCCAAACAGCAATCAGAATAAATTCCCAGACTGCCTGTATTTAGTGATGTTGCCGGGTGCATTAATGTTGGCCTGAACATCAGGAGAACTCACTGAACTTCCTTCAAATGGTACCACGGGATCTTTTATGTTCATCCGAGGGGCCACGCAGGAATTCGGTCAAATAGCTGATCTGAAACAGCGCAATACACCGAGTGCTCCATTCCCAAGAGAGGGATTGCAACTTTGAACATCCAGGGCTGAGAGTGCTAACACGTAGCCATCGCGGAACGTTGTGCTGGTTTGACTGCTTACCTTTTCCCAACAAGAACGTCACATGGTCTGTTGTTGGTCTCTCTGTCACTCTTGTGACGTGCCTGGAAAACATTGAGCCAAAAGAGTGAGCAATTCTACCCCTTCCTGCCAGTGGGCATCTGACTTTACACAGTAAAATCATCACAAATTTAATCAAATGTAAATGATAAGTTCAAACAAAAATGTTGTATATGTTTGTTAAACGAATATTGACGCACATACACCTGCCAAGTTACAAATATAATTCATGTTGATTAAATAAACAGCATGTCTTATTTATCTCGAAGGTCCTCGTGCATTCCTAATGCGTTTCAGCAATTGTACAGCCAGTTTGCAAATGTAATTACATAGAATTTACAGTGCAGAAGGAGGCCATTCGGCCCATCGAGTCTGCACCGGCTCTTGGAAAGAGCACCCTACCCAAGGTCAACACCTCCCCCTATCCCAATAACCCAGTAACCCCACCCAACACTAAGCGCAATTGTGGACACTAAGGGCAATTTATCATGGCCAATCCACCTAACCTGCACATCTTTGGACTGTGGGAGGAAACCGGAGCACCCGGAGGAAACCCACGCACACACGGGGAGGATGTGCAGACTCCGCACAGACAGTGACCCAAACCGGAATCGAACCTGGGACCCTGGAGCTGTGAAGCCATTGTGCTATCCACAATGCTACCGTGCTGCCATTTGTAATTGTAGGCAGCACGCTATCCGTGACAAGCTAACATGCCTCACACAATGCAACAAGAATGATCTCACACCGAAAGGTAATAAGCAATGGGGGAAGATTGTAGAAGCTCAAGTTCCACCATCAATAAAGGAGAAAACTGAGGAGAGATCTCATTGTGCTGAATGAAAGTCGATATGGCATAACTAAAACACAGATTATTTCAATATGAATGAAAGCAGGACCAAAGGGATCTCACAATGAAGTAAGGTGGAGTGGGGTTACTGCCAACCACTAGCTGGGAATTAACTGCTCTCAGGAAAAGGGACCCCTCTGCCAACAGAAACCTCTGGTTTTATTCGGATCACAATTCTTTCCTGTTAATGTAATCCGCTGACACAATGGTCCAGTTGGCATCCTTGTGCACTTTAAATCCAATGTTCTACAGGATGAGAGGTCCAAGTATATTCTTTCTCCAGCAGGTTGGTTACAAGAATGTGGTACGCCCAAAATAATTTACATACCTCCGCATCATCCTCCTCCTTTGTGAAAACATCGCCAAAAAACAGCATTGTGGTATTGTCGCTGGAGTAGTAACCCAGACACCCAGCTAATGCTCCGGGGACAATGTTCAAATCCCATAATCCTACCACAGCAGCTGATGGAATTGGAATTCAGTTAATAAATCTAAAATTTAGGAACCAGTCTGAGGTGATACTATTATGGATTGTCATAAAAACCCGTCTGGTTCACGAAATGCTCCTTTTGAGAATGAAATCTCCAAGTCTCTGAACTGAAATGGCCTAGCAAGCCACTTACTTAGACATAGAACATAGAACAGTACAGCACAGAACAGGCCCTTCGGCCCTCAATGTTGTGCCGAGCCATGATCACCCTACTCAAACCCACGTATCCACCCTATACCCGTAACCCAACAACCCCCCCCCTTAACCTTACTTTTTTATTAGGACACTACGGGCAATTTAGCATGGCCAATCCACCTAACCCGCACATCTTTGGACTGTGGGAGGAAACCGGAGCACCCGGAGGAAACCCACGCACACAGGGGGAGGACGTGCAGACTCCACACAGACAGTGACCCAGCCGGGAATCGAACCTGGGACCCTGGAGCTGTGAAGCATTTATGCTAGCCACCATGCTACCCTGCTGCCCCTAGTTCAAGGGTAACTAGTTCAAGGGTTTTGCCAGTGATGCCCATAGCCTACTCCTTCCATGGCCTACTCCTTCCATAGCCTACTCCTTCCATAGCCTACTCCTTCCATGGCCTACTCCTTCCATAGCCTACCCCTGCCATAACCTACTCCTTCCATGGCCTACCCCTGCCATAACCTACTCCTTCCATAGCCTACCCCTGCCATGGCCTACTCCTGCCATAGCCTACCCCTGCCATAACCTACCCCTGCCATAGCCTACTCCTTCCACAGCCTACTCCTTCCACGGCCTACTCCTTCCACAGCCTACTCCTGCCATAGCCTACCCCTGCCATAACCTACCCCTGCCATAGCCTACCCCTGCCATAGCCTACCCCTGCCATAGCCTACCCCTGCCATAGCCTACCCCTGCCATAACCTACTCCTTCCATAGCCTACTCCTGCCATGGCCTACCCCTGCCGTAGCCTACTCCTTCCATAGCCTACTCCTTCCATGGCCTACTCCTTTCATAGCCTACCCCTGCCATAACCTACTCCTTCCATGGCCTACCCCTGCCATAACCTACTCCTTCCATAGCCTACCTCTGCCATGGCCTACTCCTGCCATAGCCTACCCCTGCCATAACCTACCCCTGCCATAACCTACCCCTGCCATAGCCTACTCCTTCCATGGCCTACTCCTTCCATGGCCTACCCCTGCCATGGCCTACCCCTGCCATAGCCTACTCCTGCCATAGCCTACTCCTGCCATAGCCTACTCCTGCCATAGCCTACCCCTGCCATGGCCTACCCCTGCCATGGCCTACCCCTGCCATGGCCTACTCCTGCCATAGCCTACTCCTGCCATAGCCTACTCCTGCCATAGCCTACTCCTGCCATAGCCTACTCCTGCCATAGCCTACTCCTGCCATAGCCTACTCCTGCCATAGCCTACTCCTGCCATAGCCTACTCCTGCCATAGCCTACTCCTGCCATAGCCTACCCCTGCCATAGCCTACCCCTGCCATAGCCTACCCCTGCCATAGCCTACTCCTGCCATAGCCTACTCCTGCCATAGCCTACTCCTGCCATAGCCTACTCCTGCCATAGCCTACTCCTGCCATGGCCTACCCCTGCCATAGCCTACTCCTGCCATGGCCTACCCCTGCCATAGCCTACTCCTGCCATAGCCTACTCCTGCCATGGCCTACCCCTGCCATAGCCTACTCCTGCCATAGCCTACTCCTGCCATGGCCTACCCCTGCCATAGCCTACTCCTGCCATAGCCTACTCCTGCCATAGCCTACTCCTACCGGGGGGGGGGGGGGGGGGGGGGAGGCCCACCGATCAGCAGGCCGGCCTCTCTGCCCCCCGACCTCCTTTCCTCTGCACTGGCTCCTGTAGCCATGTGCCATTTGGCCATTTGGCCTCAGGGCCGCCGCGGGGAAGAAGGCCACTGCTTATGCGCTAACTGCCGCTGGCCCAACTGCTGATGCGTTAGTTGGCGCCGGCTCAACTGCGCATGCGCGGACTCCGGTATGCAAGGTTCAGCAGTAGGGCACCGGAGGCCGCTCCAGCGCCGTCCTAGCCCCCTGTGGGCCGCAGAATGGGGTCTCGGAATGGACGCCGACGCCGGAGGAACACACTCCCGTTTTTACTCCGGCGACGGCAGTTAGCCGCCCGTTGGGAGAATCCCGCTCAAGTTTTGGCCAAGCGTTTTGACACCTTCCCTAACGTCTCCTTTGGCTCAGCATTCTGATCCCATGAAGGCCTTTAAGACATTTTACTACATTCACAGCGCTTTTCCGATGCAAATAATGATTGTTAGCTCATAACAAATGGAGAAGTACTCACAATATCATCATTGATATCCTTAACTGCTGTTATTCCCAGGACAAAAGTGAGAGGAATCATTGTTGTATACCAAGGTAAAGTAGCAATAGCGGGGACAGCCTAAACAATAGAAAAAACATTCACATGAGAAGGAAGGTATTTCCAAATCTGGCAACGGATCCGTAATAAACTATTTGGTTTTGTGTTCCAGTTTCTCTCTCATTCAATAGGAGTTATATGGAGCAACACCGAGATAGGAACCGAAAATTCTCCAGACGGGGTTTCCAGCCTTTCCCAATGACGGAAGCCCCCTCCCCCGCAGGTTCCCTGGCAGAAGAGAATGCGAACAACAGGAAACACTGTTGACAGCATTGGGGCCAGAAGATCCCGCCACCAGCCAATAGTGAGCCGCCTTCGCCACCAGGATACCGCGAGGGGGGGGGATGGGAAATCCTGCCCTCAGATTTCACAGATAACTCTAGTCTTCATTGCCAAATGTCTCGTGCTGTACAGGATGTACAGCAGAAAAAAAGTGATTTCTCCATCTATTCCTCAGTAAAAACTACAATTCCCCTTTGGTAAGCAAGTGGGCCACCGGGGTGAAGATACACCTTTGGAGGAGTGGTATTCTGCTTGTTGCGGCCAAAGAGTTGAAGTTGTGTTGTGAGTTGATGCTGGGCGCAAACTCAAAAACCCACGGGTTTAGAATCTCGGGTGACAAGATTGAAACCCTGTGAAGTGGGCTGTCGTCGAGGCCATCTCAGTTTGACCAACCTTTGGAGAGAATTCCAAGGTGAGGGCTTCGAAGGGGAGAAAGTGCAAACTCCGCACAGTCACCCGAGGCCCGGAATTGAACCTGGGACCATGGTGTTGGTGAGGCAGCAGTGCTAAACTGTGAAGAGACTTCACACAAGGATTGCAAATGCCTTGCTGTTCCCGCCATTTTCTTCTTGAAATGATACAAAAATACAACATATAAAAGAGGAGCAAGTCAAACAGTTCTTACCTGGAGAATGCAAATAAGCAAGTAATAGAAATTAGCAATTCGCTGGAATTGTTCAAACATGTTGCGAGGTAGAAATGTAATAACATTGTATTTAGAGGTCTTAATTTCATTGCCCTGGAAATGAACAGACATAATGACAATTGCAAAATGGGTGTAACAGAAATATGCATTTTCATAATCTATCACAATGATTGACTTAACCTTTGTTGAAGGTTGGCTGCCATTTTTGGTTTGATGCTGTGGAACCTTCTTTAAGTCAGATTAAGTAACTCTCCTATCGTGATTATACAGCTTTATAGGAATCTGCCTTTTTAACCTTTGCTTCTTTTCTATTTTTCCATGATGTGGAGATGCCGGCGTTGGACTGGGGTGAGCACAGTAAGAAGTCTTACAACACCAGGTTAAAGTCCAACAGGTTTGTTTCAAACACGAGCTTTCGGAGCACGGCTCCTTCTTCAGGTGAATGGAAAGGCTTGTTCCAGAAATGTTTATATAGACACAGTCAGAGATGCCCGGAATGCGAGCACCTGCAGGCAATCAAATCATCAAAGATGCAGAGAGAGAGGTAACTCCAGGTTAAAGAGGTGTGAATTGTCCCAAGCCAGTTCAGTCGGTAGGCCTCTGCAAGTCCAGGCTTGTTGGTGGGGGCCGAATGTAATGCGACATGAATCCCAGATCCCGGTTGAGTCCGCATTCATGCGTGCGGAACTTAGCTATAAGTTTTTGCTCAGCAATTTTGCGTTGTCGCGTCTCCCAGACGTCTGGGAGACGCGACAACGCAAAATTGCTGAGCAAAAACTTATAGCTAAGTTCCGCACGCATGAATGCGGACTCAACCGGGATCTGGGATTCATGTCGCATTACATTCGGCCCCCACCAACAAGCCTGGACTTGCAGAGGCCTACCGACTGAACTGGCTTGGGACAATTCACACCTCTTTAACCTGGAGTTACCTCTCTCTCTGCATCTTTGATGATTTGATTGCCTGCAGGTGCTCGCATTCCGGGGCATCTCTGACTGTGTCTATATAAACATTTCTGGAACAAGCCTTTCCATTCACCTGAAGAAGGAGCCGTGCTCCGAAAGCTCGTGTTTGAAACAAACCTGTTGGGCTTTAACCTGGTGTTGTAAGACTTCTTACTGTTTCTATTTTTCAGAATTGGTGAAAACGGCATTTAACACCCACTGCCAAACAATGTTAGAAAGTCAAATATGGAAAAAAAAACTTTAAAAATGGAGTTGACAACTCTCTCGGTCTCTCTGGACAGAATTTAATGCCTTCGCACATGGTTAGTTTGGCATAGAGGTGGGGCATTTAATCAGGCAGGTGGGACCCTACCTCTTTTTCCTCGATCAGAATCCAGGGATTCAGCATTGGTTGGGGGGGGGGGGGGGGGTTTCTGGCTAAGAGCCACGCCCTTGCTCTTGCTGCCAAACCCTTAAGTAGGCAACTAACGGGCAGCACGGTGGTGCAATGGTCAGGCATGGTAGCACGCTGGCGTAGTAGTTAGCACAGCTGCATCACAGCGGCGAGGACTTGGGTTCGATCTTGGTCCCGGGTCACTGACGGTGCGGAGTTTGCACATTTTCCCCGTGTCTGCGTGGGTCTCACCCCTACAACCTAAAAAGATGTGCAGGATAGTTGGATTGGCCACGCTAAATTGCCCCTTAATTGGAAAAAAATAATTGGGTACTCTAAATTATAAAAAGATGTTTAAAAAAAACAGTAGGCAACAGGCCCTCATCCTGTCACGGCTAGTATTAACCCAGTGGCAGACGAGAAACTTGCCACGCGCCAATCTAACAAGCTGAGAGGGTTCTCTCGTTCAAATGCACTCAGTTTCTGATTGAGGAAACCGGAGTCTAGAAGGGGGTGGGCCCTCTGGGGACACCCCCTTGCCCTTGCTGCCAAACCCCATGAACCCACCCCACCACTTCACTCCCCCGTGGCCTGGGATCCATTGACGATTCAAGGCCTCGGGTGGGTGTGGTATGTTGGCAGTAACCGCTGACCTTCCGTTGGCGCTGTCATTCAATGGAGCTGCCAGCCTCAGATCAGTCCACAGCTCCCGGTGAGCAGAACCTCTACCACCAGGGTCCTTGATCCTGTGCGGCACTTAATTTGTCTGGCCCCTCCTGAAAAGAGCTCTCACGATGGCGAAACCTCCAGCTCCTTATGTTAGTCCCCGTTGATGCCTGGAGGTGGCATGAAATGGATGAGCTGGAAACTCTTCCACAATCACACTAGTGTTTCCCTCCCACTGACCCAGCAGCTTAATTCACAGGAGGTTCCAGCAACTTATCACTCCCTTGTCCTGAAATCTCCAGACATTTAGGCCCTCATTGTGTCAGGAATTAAGTTTTAGTTAAGTTTCAGCTCCTCCAATTCTTCTGTGACATGTTGTAGGTTACAAGCAAGGAGGGTCAGAATATCAATCCCTATTCTGTTTGAAATTAGTCAATCACTGTTAGGCAGTTAGTGCTGCAGTTGTCCTTGAGATTAAGGCGAGCAGAAGAAAACAAAACAAAAGAGAAAATGCTGAAAAATCTCAGCAGGTCTGGCAACATCTGTAGGGAGAGGAAAGAGCTAACGTTTCGAGTCCAGATGACCCTTTGTCAAAGCTTTGTCACATTTCACCCCACCAGCCTCCATACGCAAAGCATAATCCTCCGCCATTTTCGGCAACTCCAGCGTGATGCCACCACCAAACACATCTTCCCTTCACTCCCTCTGTCAGCATTCCACAGAGACCGTTCCCTCCGAGACAATCTAGTCCACTCCTCCACCACACCCAACACCTCTCCCATCACCCATGGTACCTTCCCATGCAATTGCAGAAGGTGTAACACCTGCCCCTTTACCTCTTCCATGTTTCACATCCCAGGCCTAAAACACTCATTCCAGGTTAAGCAGCGTTTCACTTGCTCCTCTTTCAATCTGGTCTATTGCATTCACTGCTCCCAATGTGGTCTCCTCTATATCGGAGAGACCAAACGTAGACCGGGTGATCATTTTGCTGAGCACCTTTGGTCTGTGCGCATTCAGGACCCTGACCTTGCCGGTGCTTGCCATTTTAACATTAGATCCTGCTCCCATGCCCACATGTCTGTCCTTGGCCTGCTGCAATGTTCCAGTGAAGCTCAACGCAAACTGGAGGAACAACATCTCATCTTCCGGTTAGGAACGCTACAGCCTTCCGGTCTCAACATCGAATTCAACAACTTCAGATGATTAGCTCTAAACCCCACCTCGACCCATTTGTTTTCATCCCATTTCATTTTAACTGTCTTTTACCATTTCTTTCTTTCTCGTCTTTATTTATATAAATAACCCCCCCTATCTTATCCCCCTTTCTTTAACTTTTCTCCCCTTTGCTTCCCCCTTCCCCCCTACATCTGTCACAGTTTAAAAAAAAGAGCTTTGACAAAGGGTCATCTGGACTCGAAACGTTAGCTCTTTTCTCGCCCTAAGATGCTGCCAGACCTGCTGAGATTTTTCCACATTTTCTCTTTGGTTTCAGATTCCAGCATCCGCAGTAATTTGTTTTTATAGTAGGAAGCCAAATATACGTAACTACTCTCCCTGGGCTCAGCTGGGGCACCTGAGGCTTGTATGGTGCCTGACACACAGGGTTCTAGCTCAGAGTGACTGCTTGTACTCGAGAATGAAGAGTGACTGCTTGTACTCGAGAATGATTCGTGTCTGTGGAGCTGCAGCTCAGGTGTATGAGTGAGGTCATGAAAAACAGCTGTTGTGATTCTGCATTTTACACAGACACACTGCACGAGCTCAAATTGGTCAACGTTGCAGACACAGGTAATTCGGAGGTAATCTGTGTAAGCAATTTTGCAAAACAGAGTCACCTGAGGGATTTGTGCGGGTTGCTGATCATTTCCTGCTGGAAATATGAACCAGGTAAATTGCCCCATTATTTTTGTTTATCAGAATGCTAGATCCACAAATAGTGGATTGAAATTGAACTGAAAGCTGTAAACTCCATCACACTTCCAGGTAGTGCATTCCAGACCCGAAACATTCATTGTATGGAAATGTTTTTCCTCACATACAGTAAGATGCAATTTTAAATATCTGGAAAGATTCCATTTCAAAATACCTGGAAATCTAATTATTGAGAATATAGACAAGCGGTTTCCTTGGAACTACCCCCATATGATTGCTGGACGTGAAGCTGAAACCCACTTTACACAATTTAACCAGGAGTGACTCAGGAGAGGCTTCACTGCCACAATACGTGTGTTGAGCAATAAAGACTAACTGCCATGAAATACCAGATATGAGTTAATAAGTTTGGAAATAAAAGTGAATGAAGAGACTTACAGCATATTTCCTTTTCTTAAAGCAGAGGAAGAAAGGTTCTTTGATTTGAGTGTGGTATCTCCTGTTGTTCGCTTTGACTTCCCAGGTATGGTCTAGAAGGTAGAAAATCAACACGCATTCAGTTTATGGTTTATCTGCCGATTTCTCCCACTATCTGCTGCTTTCCCCGCATTCTTTTCTTTTTATATTTGATGTCCTTTTTCTGCACTGAGAAGGAACACAGTTGTGATGAATGGTTACTGTACCCTTAACACGATGTAGGTGATGCCCCTTTAAGACCGGGTTTGGAACCCTGGGATACTCCGCCCACCAGGGAGCCGTATATCAGGTGACGCCCAGTAGGTGACACTCAGTAAGCACACGTCTCGGTCTACTACACCACTGACTAGTTCTCTGCTTATTAAAGCCTTCATTTACCATTCTACACTCCCGTGTCGTTATTGAGGGTACTACAACAGTTTAATTTAAATCTTTCATTAGCCAGTAAATGCGATGCTTGTAAATACTGCTTGAATTCTGCTAATGACAGACTCCCACTGGTCTCTACTCTGCTCATTAGGGGGTCAGTTAGCTCAGTTGGCTGTTCAACTGCTTTGTGATGCGGGCGACGCCAACAACAAGGGTTCAATTCCCATACTGACTGAGGATGTTCATGAAGGCCCCGCTTTCTCCACCTTGCCCCAGGTGTGGTGACCCTCAGGTTCATCACCACCAGTCAGCTCTCCCCTCAAAAGGAAAAGCATCCGGTGGTCACCGAGGGCTATGGGAACTTTTCTTCACTTTACTTCCCCCTTTCACCCCTGACCCCCACACTGCTGTCTCCCCTCTCACCCCTGACCCCCACACTGCTGTCTCCCCGCTCACCCCTGACCCCCACACTGCTGTCGCCCCGCTCACCCCTGACCCCCACACTGCTGACCCCCCCGCTCACACTGACCCCCACACTGTTGACCCCCCGCTCACCTCAGACCCCCACACTGCTATACCCTGCTCACCCCTGACCCCCACTCTGCTGTCCCCTCGCTCACCCTGACCCCCACACTGCTGTACCCCTGCTCACCCCTGACACCCACACTGCTGTCCCCCTGCTCACCCCTGACCCCCACACTGCTGTCCTCCTGCTCACCCTGACCCCCACACCGCTGTCCCCTGCTCACCCCTGACCCCCACACTGCTGTCCCCCTGCTCACCCCTGACCCCCACACTGCTATACCCTGCTCACCCTGACCCCCACACTGCTGTCCCCCTGCTCACCCCTGACCCCCACTGCTGTCGCCCTGCTCACCCCTGACCCCCACACTGCTATACCCTGCTCACCCTGACCCCCACACCGCTGTCCCCCTGCTCCTGACCCCCACACTGCTGTCCTCCTTCCCACCCCTGATCCCACACTGCAGTCCCCGTTCACCCCTGACCCCCACACTGCTGTCCCCCTGCTCACCCCTGACCCCCACTGCTGTCGCCCTGCTCACCCCTGACCCCCACACTGCTGTCCTCCTGCTCACCCCTGACCCCCACACTGCTGTCCCCCTGCTCACCCCTGACCCCCACACTGATGTCTCCCTGCTCACCCCTGACCCCCACACTGCTGTCCTCCTGCTCACCCCTGACCCCCACACTGCTGTCCCCCTGCTCACCCCTGACCCCCACACTGCTGTCCCCCTGCTCACTCCTGATGCCCACTGATCAATTCCAACTCTCATTTCACCCCCCCCTTCTCAATAAGAATACGCACTATTCTGTCATTCATGGTATCACCAAATGAAACGCACAAGTAGGTAAACAAAGTAAATATAGCCACTAAAATGGAAAACATGGTAACGGTTGGTAACAAGGAATGAGGAGAATTTGTATTGATTTTTATGGCAATCGCAATTTCCATAGGAATACTTTCACTTTTTTTTAATATTTCTATTAGCATTTTCCATTATACATATTAAAACTTTGAGTCCAATATTTGACAGTTTGTGCAGTTCTTATGTACATACTGATGTTCTTGATGTTTCCCTCCCCCCTTTCGTTCTTACAGCACCGCCCCCCCCCCCCCCCCCCCCCCCCCGACGCCTCCTTGATATCCGCCTCTTTCATTCTGGGTATTGTGTAGCCTAGCTCCTATCCCCCCCCCCCCCCGCCGAACATATGGGTGTGGATGGCCGAGCCTCTCTGGCACCATTCACATTTATCTTCCATACTTTCACTTTTGTCACTGTGACCAGCACTATGGACAACCAATTGATTCAAAGAATGACAATGGAATCCACACCCTGCCTGTTATATAGATCCACAACCGCACAGGTACATTCAGAGGCTTCTTCAAGGAACTCAGTGTATGTAAAGTCCAACATGCTCCTTCCTCAGGTGAACGGCAGCATCTCCACATTATGTAGAGTAAGCCATCTAGGCTACAATTTCAAGCCTTTTATAATTTGTTTAAAACCAAGGTATAAGCAAAGGTTGGAAATTACCAGCAAACTCCCTGCTTCTTGCTATTGGCTGTCAGCGCGATGTCCCGACAAAGTCAATCGAAAGTTGATTGCTTCCTCGTCGTACCGCAGGAGGAACTTGTAGCGGGGTCGACCAGCAGGACCTGCTGATCTTGCCAGCAGGAAGGGCTGGAAAATCCCACTATTGAACACTGTCCCTCTCTCCGCAGTTGCTGTCGGACCTGATGAGTTTCTCCAGCACGTTTGTTTTTCATTATTTATCATTCATAAAATGGTTATCAACACCCTGCTGGTCCCTGAGGATGCATTTTTTAATTAACAGGCCGGCTATAATATTCTCTTTTGGTGATTACAGATGTGCATTAAGACACAGCACGGAATGGACCTCAGGATCAAACCTAGTGTGACCGAATCATGTTAAGTCACAGAAGAACATAAGAACTAAGAGCAGGAGTAGGCCATCTGGCCCCTCGAGCCTGCTCCGCCATTCAATATCATGGCGGATCTTTTTGTAGACTCAGCTACGCTTATCGGCCCACTCACCATAACCCTTATTCCTTTACCATCTACATTTTTTTTAGATCATAGAGTTTACACTGCAGAAGGAGGCCATTTGGCCCATTGAATCTGCACCGGCCCTTGGAAAGAGCACTCTACTTAAGCCCATACCTCCACCCTATCTCCGCAACCCAGTAACCCCACCTAACCTTTTGGACACTAAGGGGCAATTCAGCACGGCCAATCCACCTAACCTGCACTTCTTTAGACTGTGGGATGAAACCGGAGCACCCGGAGGAAACCCACGCAGACAGGGGGAGAATGTGCAATGTGCAAACTCCACACAGACAGTCACCCGACGCCGGAATTGAACCTGGGTCCCTGGAGTTGCGAGGCAGCAGTGCTAACCACTGTGCCACCGTAAAAACATCACCACCACAAGTAGGTCTTAGCATACTTCATTTAGAGTTAATTCTTTAGTGTTGGCAAAGATCTAGCTCATCCGTTCATCCCTTACTACATTCAGAATTACAATTTTCTTCTATTAACTTGGGCAGACAGAAATGCGAGCCAGTAGTATAACTACTGTACCACTGGTTAGGTGGTTGTTTTTGGCCAGCTCGGACGAAATGGGCTGAAGGGCCTTTTCTGTGCTGTATGATTCTATGATTCTACTCGAAGCTGGGAGTACTCTAAAACTCACACTGTTGAAGTGCAACATGCTTCGGTGAAATACAAACTGCCTGTAAAGTATTAAATGGAAAGGGCTTTGTGTGCTTTCTAAACCACTGTGAATACTTAAACCTGATACATTGGATTAACTGCCCAGTAAATTAGTGTTACGCTGTGCCAGCTCCAGTACTTGATATCTATGCTCTGGCTGTATGTTGAGAACTAAAATTAAACAGGCAGAATAGAGCCTTATTTTAAAATGTTGCTGTAATTCAGACCACTTTCAGTCCAGTACAAAAGATGCAGAAAATGAATGGTATGACCTATAACTGCACAACAATTCATCCGCGAATGTGTCCAGTGAAGAGCCAGGAAAGCAGTTCAGAGAACAGTTCAAGTGACTGCACGAAACAAGCCAGCATTCAAACCAAGGGATTCATCCTGAGCTATTATATCGTCAACCAATTTACAAAGCTCTATGGCAACACGTACCATGCAGATGCCTAATTAACCCGGCTACGACCTGTTGTTATTATTAATATATTTTAAATTGTTCCTGTTCACCCATGGGAATAAATATTGCATTAAACCTGCGAGAAAGTAAGCCATGGTGTAGTACCTCCACTAGCTGACCAGCCATATAGACCAGAATTCTCTGGTCCTGGCGGGAATCATCACAATCAGGGCAGGAAAATTTGCAGAGCCACAAGTTGCGATTTAGCGACCGACCGTGCTAGCCACAGACACCAATCCGGTAATGGCCTAGCGAGAGGCCAAAAACGAGATTTGCGACATCGAGATTTCCATATGCAATCTTCCCAGTCCTCATATGATGATGTAATCAGGTTCACACCCAGGAAGGGCAAGAGTCTGATTAGCATAGATTAGAATATATTTTAATATCACTAGCAGGCCTAACACCGCTATTTCCGCTCTGTCCGTCATGTCCCGCCCAGCCAGCGTGACATCACGTCCGCGCGAATCACTACGGGGTTTTCAAAGGCGAAAACCAGTCGCGATGATCATGCTGGGGAGTGGTGTGGCATTGCCGGCGCATGCCTCTGGGGAGCCACATTGGGTGGGTTCCCCTCATGTGTGGTGGTTGAGGTGGCGATGCCCGTGAGGGGAGGGGAATGCCCTGATGCCTGTGTGGGGGTGTTGCCCCGATGTTTGCATGGTGTGGGGGAGGAAAGGGAGCTCCGATGCAAGTTCATTTTTCTTTTTCAGAGATTCAGAATCAGGAGAGACACACGTAGGGTTTCAGTCAGACCCTGGCTCTCTGAAAAAATGGGGGTAAATTCCACCCCAAGTCCTTCTGCCCCTGCACCACTTTAGAATTTTTCCCTTTGTTTTGCATTGCCACTTGACATTCTCTCTATCAAAATGAATCACTTCACACTTTGCGACATAAATTTCATTTGCCACTTGTCCACTCATTCCACCAAGCTGCTTTTGGCCATTTCCATTCTCATTTCTTTCAGTATCCTTGGGTTGCACCTCATGCAGCTCTGGTGCCTTATCAATAATACCAACCTATCTAATACCAGCTCCTTATCAATTTTAAATCCTTTAAGCCTGAACCACCTCTTTTTCCACCATGATTTGGGTCGCACCTACTTCCTTGGTATTCATTCAAACCTCAATTTGCCCCAGGCTCCATAGGTAAATCCCTTTTTTTGATCCCTATTTGGCCCCACTCTGCCCCTTACCACCTTTGTACTACTTCTTACATACCTGCAGAAGACTTTTGGATTCCCCTTCATGTTAGCTGCCAGTCTCGTCTCACGCTCTCCCTTGGCTTGTCTTATTTGTTTTTTCAATCCCCCTCTGAACATCCTATAATATGTGGCCTTTTTCTCAATTCTATTGACCATCTGACATATGTCATAAGCGTACTTTTTCTGCTTCATCTTTTGTTTTCCACAGTTGGGGGTGTACTGAGCTTTTACTTTATGCCACCTCAACAAATTGAGACCAGAGGTGCATTGAATGGGTTCCGGTGGCTATAAACCTGCAACCCACTACTCTGTACTCCAGCACTAGATGGGAGCACACAGGACCATGAATGCAGTGCCATGAATGCAGTGCTGAGTATAGAACATCGATGTACAAATATCTTACCCTTTGTTAGTTGACACGTCTCGAAAGTATTTGAGTTTGAAGATTCAGAAGTGCTCATTATGGAAACTGCTGTCAAAAAATAAAACTGACTGCTTAATAAACTCAAGCTCAAAAGTGAACAGGCGGAGCAAATCAAAAATTACTAATAAAAAAAATGTATGATGTCGGACCAAATTGCAGAAAGAAATTCTTCATACCTGCTACCCTGAAAGGGTTAATCTCGGGCTCACCTCAGCCACCTAAAATGTAAAAAGAAGAGACAAAAATGAACACATGCAGAACATTGTTTTGATCACAGAAACATTGTTGGCTAGTCTACTGTTTCATTTCGGATGTCTCAGGACACTTCTGATATAGCTCTCCTCAATGTTTGAAGCAGATTCATGGAGAAATTGAGAGTCCAACAAGAATTTCCATTTGGGAACTGGATCTATGGCAGCTTATAACCTTAGGTACTTTTGAAAAAAAAAATGGAAGCAGTTCAAGCTGTTATTTTACATTACCACAAACATCAAGTCATTTAAAATGATTTTAGGTATCTTAGTTTACTTCTAATTGCATATAAGTGGGAATAGTAAAGGATATGTAACCGATTAAAGGACCTTCGTCCAAGTCGTCAGTCCAGTCCCATGTACTTTTACCAGTATGTTGCTTAATAATCACCTCAGCTGTATTTACAAGACAGCTCCGCAAGTGCATTAAAAAGCAGCTTAATATTATTCTTAAAAACACTTAGAACATATACAGGCCTGAATCTACCCTCTGCAATCTCCTCTAGCCCGAAGGCCAAGCTTAGACGGCTTCTAGTTTCTTTATGCTAAACCCTTGCCCTGTAACTCAGACACATCAGCGACCAGGCCCATAATGCCGACATACAGCAGTGAAAGGAGAAATGCTTTTTTTGTTTTAAACTCATTATTAAAAATGACCTAGTAAGGAACATGATCAAGGCTGTTGTGCATCCTAGCTCTGGAACAAAATGTAAAACACTCAACCCACAATTCATGATGTTATTCAAATACCTCAAGTGAGAGACAGGTTTTCAATGATTGGCTCTGCATAATTGTACAAAGTAACAAGGCTATTACGACATTGACTTCAGTGGAATGTGCAGAATGGTGAAATTTGAGTTATTGGAATTATATGACTTTAATGACCAAGGAGGCCAGCGGTAGGAATCACAGAGATTTATTTTAACTGGACGTAAAGTCTGCCCACAGCAGTAAATATGTACACGTCTCAGTCCCCGTTGGGACAACCAACATGCCGGTCCCTGCTCAGGCCGGCTTTTATGCTCGTTTTACAAGCCCCCGCTGAGTGGGCCTCTGAGTGTACTCCACGGTTATCATTGCCCCCTCGTGGGAGTTATGACAATGGCCAGACTTAAATTTTTACATTTAACCCTCCCCAATGTATTTGACAGTTATCTAGAATGACATAATTTTATTATGTAGAATAATATTCTAGCAGCGCAGAAATAAGCAATTTGGTTGAACAACTTCAAGCTGACATTTATGCTCCACTCAAAGCTCCTCACACCTCAGCATCACCCCCTCAATTGCCTCCTTTTCATGCAAAGCTTCCCTTAAATTATAATAATCTTTATTGTTGTCACAAGTAGGCTACATTAACACTGCAATGAAGTTACTGTGAAAATCCCCTAGTCGCCACACTCCGGTGCCTGTTTGGGTGCAATGAGGAAGAATTCGGAATGTCCAATTCCCCTAACAAGCATGTTATTCAGTACTTGTGGGAGGAAACCGGAGCACCCGGAGGAAATCCATGCAGACACGGGGAGAACATGCAGACTCCGCACAGACAGTGACCCAAGCGGCTATCGAACACTTGGCGCAGTAAAGCAACAGTGAAGCAACCACTGTGCTACCGTGCATAAATGCTCTGTACTATGCAAGCACAATTGCTTGGTGACCAAATTTGCAATATTAATGGATTGGCATTTTCAAATCAATAGATTCAAATCATTGATAGGGGCTGATATGGCACACGGCTAAATCGCTGGCTTTGAAAGCAAACCAGGGCAGGCCAGCAGCACGGTTCAATTCCCATACCAGCCTCCCCGAACAGGCGCCGGAATGTGGCGACTAGGGGCTTTTCACAGTAACTTAATTTGAAGCCTACTTGTGACAATAAGCGATTTTCATTTCATTTTCATCATTGAGGCTGCCACTACCTGATTTTGGAAGAACCATTTCTGTCACCACCTGGAAGGGACAATTGTGGGTGTCTTAAGGATGCAGCTGAACTAAAGCAGTTAGTCGGCTTCTGTAACCAAATGAAAAGGTATAGCACCTCTCGCTGTAATTCATGTCAAATCATAGAATTTACAGCATCACTGCGCTTGGTCGCTGAAAGATTTCTCTACTCAGTCCATTCCACATAACTTTTTAAGTTCCTCCTTTTTAAATATTTATCCTCTTCCCATTAAAAACCATTACGGATTCTGATTCCACATTAGTTTCTGATAGGGCATTCCTTATCCAAAAATGCAAGTTCCTCCCAACCTCGCCCTTTTCACTTATGGTGAAACCTTAAACTCGTACATCTGCAGTGAGCAACGTCCCAACCACTGCCAACTTACCTGGGATGGATACAAGCAAGAAATAGAGAAGCAGGACAGAAGGAATTTAAAACAAAAGGAGGGCTTTGGATATGTCTTTAAAATATTATTTTATGTCTTATTCATTCAAAATACAAAATCTGGTTTCTCTCGTCTTCTCCCCTCAACAAATTGACTTGGTGTGGGAAATTCCTCGACAAGGTCATCTTTGGCTGTACCCACATCCAGGCTGGCAGATGGGGTCTGCTTGGAGCATTGGCATCCTGGTCTGCCACTGAGGGCTCACCTCCAGGCAGCTGAACTGCTCCACGTCACGGCAGGAAACTTGAACCAAAATCCAAGTTGGCCTGCTTTCAGTACACTAAGCCAGGGGCGAATAAGCACAATTGGCTGAGCACCTCATGGAGGTGGGTTATTGCCTTGCTAGCACCAAACCCATCCCAGCACAAATGGCCAGCATGGAGAAACAGGTCAGGAAACTGGCACGCTGACCAGAAGTGGGTGTTGACAGCCCTGTCCACCTCCGTTCCTGGATCACTATGCGTCCTTCTGGCCCTGGTATGTGTGAACTTACCAAAGTCTCAGGAAGAGCAGCAAACATGCCTGCAGCTAATTACACATCCAAGTGTCAGGCTTTAAAATATGACAGTTAAGTTCACTCCTTGCTGCATTCCAAAACTCTCCAAGTTTTACACGTCTTTGACTTTTGAGGTAAAATATGAGGAAGCACCTTCTCCAATATATTTTGCCATTTTGCAAGATCAACGTTTCAAAAATATCTTGGTTACAAGACGCCTCTGAGCCTCTCTGCCGGGTGAATTCCAAGAAGGATACTAATCCAAGAAACCAGAGTGCCATTGTGTTAACTAGGCAGAGAAATCACATCAGTAAAGCAACAGAATAAATAACAGGACAAAACAGGCTACGCATTAATGGCGCAGAGTAAATGTCACGCTAATGGTATGCTCTGCAAATGTTACGGCCTAGAAATTGGTATGCATTGTTTTAGTCTTTCAGGTGGTAAATGGGTGCAAAGCCTACAAATTAGCAGTGGGATATTGCCGCTCAGATGTTTCCTTTTTTTAAAATTTCGAGTACCCAATTCATTTTTTCCAATTCAGGGGCAATTTAGCATGGCCAATCAACCTAGCTTGCACATTTTTGGGTTGTGGGGGCAAAACCCACGCAAACACGGGGAGAATGTGCAAACCCCACACGGACAGTGACCCAGAGCCGGGATCGAACCAGGGACCTCAGCGCCGTGAGGCCGCAGTGCTAACCCACTGCACCAACGTGCTGCCCTGGTCACCCAGATCTTTCCTGACCATCACACTGTCAAATTTGTGAGGTATTTTTTTTAGGCCTCCCAGGTGGTCACTTTAGACCTTGAGGCCCTTGAATATGTGGATTTGAGGCCAAATATCTGGGGCTGGACTCTCTGTTTTTGGGACTATGTCCCTACGCTGTCTTAAAAACTGGTAAGAAGTCTTACAACACCAGGTTAAAGTCCAACAGGTTTGTTGTAAGACTTCTTACTGTGCTCACCCCAGTCCAACGCCGGCATCTCCACATCTTAAAAACTGGTGCCTTTCACGACAGAAAAACTGGCGTGAAAGGACCACATATTCACATCCCTACAGGGGGTTAGAAGGGACCCGTCGTGAATCTAGCAGTTTTTGCTGCAGATACGGGCCCCCGCACTTCCAGGTCAGAGCCTGTCCTGATTCTGTGTGCAGAACTGGATTCTCCGCCCCGACGCCAGTCGCGATTTCGGCATCGGGATGCGGAGAATCCAGCCCCTGTTAAATGACTTGTTTGTTAAATTGGTCACTCATTTCTTTTAGGAGACACAGCAATCACCTACGAAAGCTAAGTCTTAGAAATTGGAAATCAAAATTTTTCTACGAAACCAGAAGAAACAAAATTGTTCCCTGACTCCATGATTATTCCACTGTGGTCTGCTCTGACCCCACCCCCTAGCCCTTTAGAACAATAAAAATCACTGATATAGTAATTCATGACTCCTGTATATTAAAGATTTGTAGTTTGTAAAACAGATGTTTTCTTTCAAAATATTTGGGGAAATTACCTTTAGAGAGAAATTTAAACATGTTTTTTGCTTGCGATTGATGGGAATTTCAGATGGCAATGTTTCATGGAAACTCTTGACTTCCATATGTGAAGGATACCCATTTGAAAGCAATGTTAGGTGCCTTGGGCGTGCAGATCAGGGTGCTAAGGGGAGAAATAAAGAAAGGACTGGTATTTGGGTAGTTCCTTCCACATTCTCGTCATAACCCAAAGTTGTTAAGAACCACTTGACGTGTAGTTGCTGGTGTACGACAGGCAAATGTTGCTGCCATAAGACCATAACACACAGGAGCAGAATTAGGTCAATCGGCCAATTGAGTCCGCTCTGCCATTCAATCATGGCTGATATGTTTCTCATCCCCATTCTCCTGCCTGCTCTGCATGCAGCAGGGTTCCACAAACAGCAATGAAATGAGGCCAGATAATTTGTTTATATGACACTGACTGATGGATAACCTTTGGCTAAGAAGTTGGGAACATAATCCTGTTCTTTTTTGATTTACATCCACCCAATAGAACGAATCGGGGATTTGGTTTAACATCTCATCTGCCGGCCCTCAGGACTTAGGTGGTTTTATCTCCACAGGGAGAGCAAGTGTCCACGGTATCTGTTAAAGAGAATAGATTGTCAGTCGCTTGGTTTTGAGACCCCGGGCGAGATTCTCTGGTCTCCCCATGGCTTGTTCATCGGCGGCGAGAGGGAAGCCACCATTGGCTGGTGGTGGGATCTTCTGGTCCCGCCTCTGTCAATGGGATTTCCAATTGAATCCACCCACTCCACCAGGAAATCCGCGTGGGCAGCTAGTAGATTTTGCCCCATTAATCATGGTACTGGGTACTTTGCAGTGTAAACATCTGGCTGACCAAAAGCTTAAATGTTTTGAACATAGAACATACAGATGGAGGCCATTCGGCCCATCAAGTCTGCACTGACCCACTTTAGCCCTCTTCCACCCTATCCCCGTAACCCAAAATCCCTCCTAATCTTTTGGACACTAAGGCCAATTTTGTATGGCCAAACCACCTATAACCCCTCCTAACCTTTTGGACACTAAGGGCAGTTTAGCATGGCCAATCCACCTAACCTGCACGTCTTTGGACTGTGGGAGGAAACCAGAGCACCCGGAGGAAACCCACGCAGACACGGGGAGAACGTGCAGACTCTGCACAGACAGTGATCCAGCGGGGAACCGAACCTGGGACCCTGGCGCTGTGAGGCCACAGTGCTAACCACTTGTGCTACCGTGCTGCCCTTTTTTAGTTTGGAAACTAAAAACTGGGTGGAGGTGTGTTCAGTGTAATTTCGGAGAAATCAAATAGACATTGCAGCGTAGATTATAGAACATAGAACATAGAACAGTACAGCACAGAACAGGCCCTTCGGCCCTCAATGTTGTGCCGAGCCATGATCACCCTACTCAAACCCACGTATCCACCCTATACCCGTAACCCAACAACCCCCCCCTTAACCTTACTTTTTTATTAGGGCACTACGGGCAATTTAGCATGGCCAATCCACCTAACCCGCACATCTTTGGACTGTGGGAGGAAACCGGAGCACCCGGAGGAAACCCACGCACACAGGGGGAGGACGTGCAGACTCCACACAGACAGTGACCCAGCCGGGAATCGAACCTGGGACCCTGGAGCTGTGAAGCATTTATGCTAACCACCATGCTACCCTGCTGCCCCTGATTATGATTATTGATTATGACAAGCGCCACAACAGTCAGAGATTTATCTGGATTTGCAGATGCTCAAAGTCGAGTAGTCCAGTGCTCCCTCACCCATCTTCCACAAACACGTATTCGGTTTTAAATGGCTTTCGCTCCTATCTTCCAAATTGGATGAGCGCATATGTTATTCAGAGGGCAATATGGAAAAAGACGAACGGAAATAACAGGACATCAGCAATTCACTCACAAGGGACACATTACTAAACGCAGAACACAACAGCAGTGAATAAATAATAAAATTGGTTTCACCTCTCAGGTGTTCTCTGCTGCGGAATCCCTCACCCTTGCTGCTCCGGAATCCCTCACCCTTGCTGCTCCGGAATCCCTCACCCTTGCTGCTCCGGAATCCCTCACCATTGCTGCTGCGGAATCCCTCACCATTGCTGCTGCGGAATCCCTCACCCTTGCTGCTCCGGAATCTCTTGCCTTTGCTGCTGCGGAATCCCTCACCATTGCTGCTGTGGAATCCCTCACCCGTGTTGCTGCAAGGCTTCTCCCACTGCTTTTGGTTTTCCCTCTGGTTGACATATCGTACGTGTGCACTGGCAGCAGAAGGAATGTTCCAGCAAGTGACTTGCTGCTTGTGGCACACTATTATTTAATTGGCCAGCTGAGCTCTTGGGAATAGTTGAAGAAGAAAATGCATGCTTTGCATGGGTGATGAGAGTTCTCGATGACAACACTAAAACTGAAAGTGGTTGTTGTTGACTCGGCCTGGAAAATCATGCTCTTCCGGGTAATAGCTAAAAATGGTGACCTATTGCAGATCTACCCTGAGCAAACCCTTAAGATATTATGCATTAAAACTCATGGTGGGAGATTTAGCGGGGGTGAGGGATAGATTGGGGGGGGGGGTGGGGGGGTCGGAGGTTTCAAGGTGGGGGGGGGGGGGGGTCGCGGCTGGCATGAATGGTCCTGCCGTCTGCTGCCTTGGGTTGTTTCAAAGTTCTTAAGAGGACTGTGTCAGTCTGATCTCTGTGGCATGGGTGTAAAGAGTCGCAGCGGTTCACATGGGGTGGGGAGTGGGGATTGATGAGAGTAAAGGAGGCAGGCCTAATGGGTTGGGTGGATGAGGGTGCTTCAATGGCCTTTATTTGCTTTGCCTACTCCTGAAGCAGAAAGTAATTGTGCCCGCTAAATTCCTGAGACTTATGCTCATCAAACTAATTGACGATAATTAACGATATGTTAACGATATCTTAAGGGGCTGTTTAGCACAGGGCTAAATCGCTGGCTTTGAAAGCAGTCCAAGGCAGGCCAGTAGCACGGTTCAATTCCCGTACCAGCCTCCCCAAACAGGCTCCGGCATGTGGCAACTAGGGGCTTTTCACAGTAACTTCATTTGAAACCTACTTGTGACAATAAGTGATTTGTTTCATTTTTTTTTCAACAGTAATCTTGCTCGGTACGAGAGGAACCACAGGTTCAGACATTCAGTGTATGTGCTTGTAAATTTGAATTCCCAAATCCCATTGTTCTCCCACATAATTCAGCTTTCCATGCAAAGTATACTTGGAACGTTTTCTATCCAATATATACAACCTTAAACTTACTGATATCTAATTCCATCTCTAGGGCAGAATGTACAATTTTCAACTGTGAACAACATTTCATCCATGCATCCTGGCTCAATCATGCATCTAACCCTGCTTCACCCAAAGAATATGCATGATTTTATCTTCAGGGTAAATACTCACCTTCACCACACAGAATCCTTACCATTTTCACTCCATCAGCGTCAATGGAATGAAAATCAGGCAGGATGCATAATGGCTGAGAGATTCACTCTGCCAGTTCATTGACCACATGGTGAGGATGAAAATGTGTCCCCTGTGTGCAGAGTAACAGGAAATTAATTAGTTACTATAGCAACCATCAACGTTAACGGGCAGGGTCAACCAGGCTGCTTTCTATTAGCTTGCTGATCATCCTGTTTCAAGCTAATGAAAGTGAAATCTTCCATTCCTTGTTAACAGCAATTTAGTAAGAAGTCTTACAACACCAGGTTAAAGTCCAACAGGTTTGTTTCAAACACGAGCTTTCGGAGCACGGCTCCTTCTTCAGGTGAATCTGAATTCACCTGAAGAAGGAGCCGTGCTCCGAAAGCTCGTGTTTGAAACAAACCTGTTGGACTTTAACCTGGTGTTGTAAGACTTCTTACTGTGCTCACCCCAGTCCAACGCCGGCATCTCCACATCATGAACAGCAATTTAGGCAGGCCTATTTTTCAAGATTGCCAATGATGGAGGTGCTGATTCTACAATGCACCCTTGCCCCATGGTAGGGTGCGCTGAACAAATTGCTTTATTCAAGTGCATTAGAAAGTATGTTCAAGATACACAATGCAGTTGTTCCTGCTCTGCTTGTTTTTATCATTAAATGTGAGTCCCCATTATTTTTATTTAATTTGTTTTCCATTGAAATGTCACACAGGCACATAACCTTGTTCAAACATTAAACACATACATAAGTCCAAGGTGTATATCTCATAGCAAAATCCACTGACATGAGTAATAAAGATCTCTTGTAGGTTTTTCAATCGACAGGACATGTATTCACTCATAAAAGTGTTCCATTTATGTACCATACCAACTAAAGTTACTGTCACAATAAAAGAGGGATAATTGGAATGCCATCTGCTGACAATTTGCTTTAAAATGGATATTGAGCTAGAATTGATGTGATCATTGGAGAAGATGGTAGGGGTCGTAACTTTCGAAGGTGTTACCGAAAGAACCTTTCTTAAAAAGAAACTTTAAAATTTCCTTAGCCTCTGCATCCTCTGGGTCGAGTTCTAGGCGTCCGGGCTTGAGGGCTGCTTCCATGATTTCTTCGACTGTTTCCTGTGCATATTAAATTGTTGGAACGAACCAACAATTCTACGGACACGTGCTTGTAGGATTAGAATAGCGGTTTTAATATACTCACAACAGAGCCAGCCTATTAGCCATTGAACTTTCGGTGAACAGGCCGGCTGACCCTGAGGCACTGATCTTTATACAGCAGCTCCCGGGGGGAGGAGTCCTGGGCAGAGCCAAGGGAGAAGCCCCGTACAACTCGAGCATTCCCAGAGCTACTCCCCCTGGAGGACAGATAGTGCAACTGCACTTACAATATAGACACATGTATATACAGGTTATAATCCGGTGTGAATCACATTCACCACATTCCTGCAGTGCATCTTGTAGATCTCTGTACATTCTCCTCGTATCTCTATGGGCTGAGTGGCCTCCTCATGCACTGTAGGGATTCTATGATTGTGTACAAGGCTGCCACTGCTCGTCGGCGGTGGAGGGAATGACCATTTGTAGAAACTGCAGATTTCCCCCGATACCTGCCGCATCGCCATTGCACTCAAGAGTGAAATTCGACATGAGGGCCGACATAGTCTTCCTCCAAGAGACGCACCTGAGGGAGCAGGACCAACTGCGGGTAAGAAAGGGCTGGGTGGGACAAACCTACCATTCCTGCTATGGGACAAGAGCCAGGCGGGTGGCGATCCTGATCGGCAAGAGGACAATGTTTAGGGCGACAAAGACGGTTACAGACTCAGGGGGGCGGTATGTCATGGTCAGCGGGGCCCTGGATGGGGCGCCGGTAGTTCTAGTCAACGTGTACGCGCCCAACTGGGACGACACGAATTTCATCAAAAAGACCATGGCAGAAATCCCGGACATAGCAACGCATCGGCTAATCATGGGGGGGGGACTTCAACTGTGTACAGGATCCAAAGACGGACAGATCAAACCCCAAAACGGGGGAAACCTCAAGCATGGCAAGGGAACTCAGTCACTTTATGGGGCAGATGGGAGCAGTGGACCCCTGGAGGTTCGCCCACCCGGGGGAGAAAGAATTCTCCTTCTTCTCCCCAGTACACAACGTGTACACCAGAATTGACTTATTTGTGGTGGGGAAAACGGTGCTTCCAGGGATAGACAAAGTGGAATACTCCACAATTGTAATATCAGACCATGCTCCACACTACATGGACATGCAGCAAGAGACGGGAAGGGCCCAGCGCCCCACATGGAGGTTGGACGGTGCCTTACTAGCTGACAAGGCCTTCAGCGAAAGAATAGCGCGGGCCATAGCGGAGTACACGGAGAACAACCAAAACGGGGAGGTCTCATCCTCCACGTTCTGGGAAGCGCTTAAGGCCGTACTAAGAGGGGAAATCATTGCCTTCAAAGCGCAAAGAGATAGGGAGGAAAGGGTGGCTAGGCAGAAGCTGGTCGACTCCATACTGGAGGTAGACCGTAAATACTCCGAGGCCCCGACCGTAGAGCTCCTGGCGGAGAGAAAAGAACTACAAAAGGAACTTTGACCTGCTCTCCACCAGGAAAGCAGTGCACCAACTCCGCCAGGCGCGCGGGGCCCTGTACGAACACGGAGACAAAGCCAGCCGCTTGTTGGCACACCAGCTGAGAAAGCAGGCAGCAACCAGAGAAATTGCGCAAATCAGGGGTACCAGAGGCACGTTGGAAACAGAACCAGAGAGGATTAACAAAACCTTCAAGGCCTTATACCAAGAGCTGTACACCTCAGAGCCCCCAACATGGAAGGCTGGGAGGAACCGGTTCCTTGATGGACTGGACATACCAGTCGTGGGAGAGGGCAGAAAACGGGACCTGGAAGCACCACTAGCACTGGGAGAGATCATGGACAGCATTAGCTCCATGCAGACGGGGAAGGCGCCGGGACCGGACGGATTCCCGGTGGACTTCTACAAACAATTTGCGACAGCGCTGGCCCCGCACCTGCGGGAGATGTTCACAGACTCGCTAGCTAGGGGCACACTGCCACCCACGTTAGCACAGGCCTCAATCTCGCTGATACCTAAGAAAGACAAAGACCCAACGGAACGTGGGTCATACAGACCCATATCTCTGCTGAACGCAGACGCCAAAATACTGGCCAAAACCCTGGAACAGGGATCACCGCTTGGGTAAAGCTCCTATACAAACGCTCCCATGGCGAGTGTACGGACCAACAATACCAACTCCCAATACTTCCAGCTGCACAGGGGCACCAGACAAGGATGCCCACTGTCCCCGCTGCTGTTCGCACTAGCAATCGAACCGCTAGCAATCGCGCTCAGGGCAGCAAAAATTTGGAGGGGGATCCAAAGGGGAGGCAGAGAGCACAGAGTCTCACTCTATGCAGATGATCTGCTCCTCTACATCTCGGACCCACAAAGCAGCATGGACGGAATCATCGCGCTCCTGAAAGAGTAGGTTCCTCTTCCTGTTTAGATCCATTCCGATCTACATCCCCAAGGCCTTTTTCAAAGTGCTGGACAAACTTATCATGGCGTTCGTATGGGGGGGTAAAATTGCTAGGATCCCAAAGAAGGTCCTACAAAAAACAAAATCCAGGGGGGGGCTAGCTCTCCTGAATCTACAATTCTACCACTGGGCGGCAGCAGCCGAGCGAGTAAGGGGATGGATCCAGGAGCCAGAAGCCGAGTGGGTGCGTGCGGAGGAGGCCTCCTGCATGGGGACCTCCCTCCGGGCCCTCGCCACGGCAGCACTCCCATCCCCACCCAAAAAACACTCCAGGAGCCCAGTGGTGATAGCCACCCTCCAATCCTGGAACCAACTGCGGCAGCAATTTGGCCTGACCAAAATGTCGGACAAGGCTCCCATCTGCAACAACCATAGGTTCACACCAGCACTGACTGCGCCACCTTCAAAAGGTGGAGGCAGGACGGGGGGACACTGACAGTCAGGGACCTATACACGGACGACAGGATCGCAACACTGGACGAACTGACAGAGAAATTTCGGCTAGCCGGGGGGAACGAGCTACGGTACCTGCAGCTCAAAAACTTCCTACAACAGGAGACAAGGACGCACCCACAACCGCCACGACAGACACTACTGGAGGACCTACTGGACGCAAGTATCCTACCTAGAGAAAGGGAACTGTAGCGACATGTATGACCGACTGGTAGAAAGGGACGACACCGTACTGGACGCAACAAGAATGAAATGGGAGGACGACCTGGGGATTAAGATAGGGTGGGGACTCTGGAGCAAAGCACTGCATAGGGTCAACTCCACCTCCACGTGCGCAAGGCTCAGCCTGACGCAACTAAAAGTGGTACATAGAGCCAACTTAACAAGAAACCGTATGAGTAGGTTCTTCCCGGAGGTAGAGGACAGATGTGAACGGTGCCAAAGAGACCCGGCCAACCACGCCCACATGTTCTGGTCTTGCCCCAGACTTGTGGAGTACTGGACAGCCTTCTTCGAGGCTATGTCCAAAGTGGTGGGGGTGAGGGTGGAGCCATGCCCGATAGTGGCGGTCTTCGGGGTTTCAGACCAGCCAGATCTATTCCTGAGGAGGAGGGCGGACGCCCTTGCCTTTGCCTCCCTGATCGCTCGCCCAGAGCTGCAGACTGGCTGTCCGACCTCTCGGAATCTCTCCAAATGGAGAAAATCAAATTCGCCATCCGAGGGTCAGGCGACGGCTTCCACAGAACGTGGGAGCCATTCATGCAATTGTTCCGGGACCTGTTTGTGGCCAACGAACAAGAGGAAGAATAGTCGGGTGGCCAAGAATCAGGGGAAAATGGACGGGTTCGTTATGGGGGTTTGATGGCTAGCTAAGGCCCAAAACCAAACTGTAAATAATTGCCTTTAAACATGTGCTTCGGCCATATTGGGGAATGTAAAATATGTATGCCGGCTAAAGGGGGCGGCCACAGTTGTTATTATGAAGATGCTTACCTGTAAATATACATGTTAATTTTTGCGTGTTTTTTTTTCTTTTTCTCTAATAATTTATAATTTGTTGGATATAAAATATGAAAACTCAATAAAAAACATTTTTTTAAAAAAGAGTGAAATTCGCCGTGTCCTATTAAATAACCTGAGACAGTACCACGGCAGATCAGCTAATAAATTCCTATGTCTACATTAATCCTGATAACGGACTCAATAAATGTGTCATTTTGTACACTCACCTGCTTTAGGTTACCCTGTAGTATCTCAGTTTCACATCTCTCAGCCCCTCAGCCTACACTGCAGAGATTTCTATTCTCTAACCAGTTCCATTTCTGTGCGACTTAACTATGAATAATAGGCCAGTATGGTGGTTAGCACTGCTGCCTCATGACGCCGAGGTCCCAGTTCGATCCCGGCCCCGGGTCACAATCCGTGTGGAGTTTGCACATTCTCTCTGTGGTTGCGTGCGTTTCACCCCCACAACCCAAAGATGTGCAGGGTAGGTGGATTGGCCATGCTAAATTGCCCCTCAGTTGGAATAAATGAATTGGATACTCTAAATTGATTTTTAAAAACTATGAATAATAACAAAAATCAAAGTGTTAAATTAAAGTAAGGACAGAATGGGTGTCCTAAAAATTAAGACTGAATTGTAATTGCACATCCTGGTGTACTTACTCTCGAATCTTACTCTGCTTCACCTCATTCCTTGATGCAGTTAGACAGGAAATTGATGAGCAGCATTGCATCCCTCGGATGAACATTTCTTTAAAAGGCGTGTGCTATGAAGACCCAGAAGGTGGAGTAGTTGAGTAAATGGTGGTTTATTCAAGGTCAAAGGAAACGACCGCTACAGCAAGATACACACACTACAAGTCCCAATCAAGACTATCAGGATGCCAGTCCCTGTCCAGGCCGGCTTCTGTACAGTTTAATTATGAGTCCCAGCTGGGTGGGCCACTAGCGGGGAAGCTCATATCCTACGAGTCCCAAGGGGAGCTCGATTAGGGAATCCCCATGGGCCTCATGAGAGTTATTACATATGTTAAGAGTGTTCAATTTATTAAATTAATTTGTATTTGGTTGGAACCGGGATCTACCTGGCTCACCATGCCTCGCGAGATCACGCAAGACGTCATGATGTAAAGCCCGCCATTGAGGGCAGATCACTTTTTGGAAAATCTGCATATCGGAGTGAGACAGCTAGTCTCACTTTAATATGCAGTTCCCTGAGGTAACCAACGCATTGGGATCTAGCCCTTCACCTTGGAGACCTCAGGCAAGTGGCATTCAGTGCTGGTCTCTACAAATAGGGACTAGATGGAATGGCACTGGTGGGGGTCTCTCGGGGGATTGGATGCCTCCAGGTGCATGCCCTCTGAACATAGCAGCACCCTGGCACTGCTGGTGATACCTGGGCACCTGGTACCCTGGCATGTCACACTGGTAGTGCTGCATGGTACTGCCAATGTATGCAGGTGGAACTGCCAGGCTGCCACTTTTTGCATGGTGGTGATTGGGCAAAGGGTGCCCTGCATGGGTGTGGAGTGGTAAGGGGAGGCTGGGGACCCTGCTACAGTGACTTGAGGCTTTGGGGTTTGCGTTGGGGTCGACCTGATCTCTCCCTGCACTGAGGACTACCTGTATCGTCAGCCACATGTTCCTGCTTAAACCCCCTATCTAACTGGAGTCACGTTAGATACATGAGGCTAAACACGCTCGCTGTGGGACATCATTCCCATTTGGATAAATTACACCCTAAGTGTGGGCTGAACCGGTGAGAAATTCCCCAGGGCCCATAAAGTGACTAAGTGTCAATAGTTAACAGTGGGGAATTCTCCGACAGATTCAGCAGGAAGCTCCCTGCAAAACCCACCACAAATGACACTTAGATCGTGCCCGTTGTGTACAATTGAGCGACTAATGTGTCATGTTTGCCTGCAGCTTAAAAGCTATGTGAAATATAGAATCATAGAACCATAGAATTCCTACAGTGCAGCAGGATTCCTACAGTGCAGAAGGAGGCCATTCGATCCTTCGAGTCTACACCGACATTCTGAAAACACACCTTACCTAGACACACTCCCTGCAGCCCCATAACCCCACCTAACCATTGGACACTATGGGACAATTTAGCATGGCCAATCCTCCAAACATGTACAGCTTTGGACTGTGGGAGGAAACCAGAGTACCTGGAGGAAGCCCAGTCAGACAAGGGAACAATGTGTAAACTCCACACAGTCACCTGGGTTGGAATTGAGCCCTGGTCCCTGGCGCTGTGAGGCAGCAGTGCTAAACACTGTGACACCATGCAACCCATATATCAACAAACCATTTTTGGCGAGCACTTTTTTTTAAAACCTGACTCATCTTTTTATTGACAAACTCCAGAAATTGCTTAATGGATCTCAGATTTATGATAAGAGATTATCTATTGTTTAACAAAACTGGTTTAATTATTTTTCATACATTTTTGTCCATTGTCTGCGATATATGTTACTCTATTGTGCACGAGAGAGCCTGAACTCTAAATTGAAGTTGAAAATGGGTACCGATGCGCCTCTTGATTGCGAGGTTTATTTCCCCCCCCCCCCCCCCCCCCCCCCCGGCGCTGTGAGGCAGCAGTGCTAAACACTGTGACACCATGCAACCCATATATCAACAAACCATTTTTGGCGAGCACTTTTTTTTTAAACCTGACTCATCTTTTTATTGACAAACTCCAGAAATTGCTTAATGGATCTCAGATTTATGATAAGAGATTATCTATTGTTTAACAAAACTGGTTTAATTATTTTTCATACATTTTTGTCCATTGTCTGCGATATATGTTACTCTATTGTGCACGAGAGAGCCTGAACTCTAAATTGAAGTTGAAAATGGGTACCGATGCGCCTCTTGATTGCGAGGTATATTCCCCCCCGCCCCCCCGCCCCCCCCCCTCAATCCCCCGAATTCGGATTTGTAGTGCATGATTACTAAGTTAAACAGCAAACACCTTCAAAACAAAATTAATCAATTAGAGTTGGAACTCAGAAATTAGCAACCAAGTATCATTGCTGGTGTGGTGGATTTGTTCAAATGCTCGAGGTACGAAGCAAATTGAGTTATTAGGTGTGTTTCACTCTACCTGATCTTTCTGTTTTAATATTGGGAAGACTTATTCATTGAGTTGTTTTAGCTGATATCTTTGGCTATATTTTGATCATTACAGCAGAAAGCTCTTATGTGTTTTTGAATTTTATTGACTACAAAACAGAAGGGAGGGAGAAAAGGAGGGGGAGAGAAAGAACGGGTCTAATGCAAGAAGAAATAGAGGAAGGAAGGAGGGAAGAAGGAAGGATTGCATTTATATAGCATCTTTTATGGCTTCCAAGATTGGACTCCCACAGTCCAAAGCTGTACAGGTTTGGAGGATTGGCCATGCTAAATTGTCCCATAGTGTCCAATAGTTAGGGGTGGTTATGGGGTTACAAGGATAGTGCAAGGAATGTGTCTAGGTAAGGTGTGGTTTCAAGGGTCACTGCACTTTGTAGTATTTTTTTAAGAGTGATCACTTTTGTAATGTAGGAAATCCAACAGCAGATTGAGCACAAAAAGCTCCAACAAACAAGATAATTTGTTTTTGGAGTTCATTCAGAGAATCATATGGCCATTAGATATATGAGCAGAGTAAGACCATTCTGTCCATCGAGTCTGCTCCACCATTCAATCATGGCTGATATGTTTCTCATCCCGTCTCCTGCCTTCTCCCCATAATCCTTGATCCCCTTCTTCATCAAGAACCTATCTTTCTCTGTTTAAATGCACTCAGTGACTTGGCTTCCGCAGTCTTCTGCAGCAAAGTGTTGCACAGATTCACCACCCTCTGGCTGTAGATATTCCTCCTTATCTCAGTTTGTCCCTTCAGTCTGATGCTGTGCCCTCGGATTCTATTCTCTCCTACTAATGGAAGCACCTTCTCTATGTCCACTCTATCAAGGCCTATCAGTATTCTGTACGTTTCAATGAAATCCGCCCCCTCATCCTTCTAAACTCGATTGAGTACAGACCCAGAGTCCTCAACCACTGACAAGCCCTTCATTCCCGGGATCATTCTTGTCAACCTCCTCTGGGCCCCCTCCAAGCCCAGCATATCCTTTCTTAGATACAGGGCCCAAAACTGCTCACAATATTCCAAATGGGTCTGACCAGAGCCTTATACAGCCTCAGATGTACATGCCTGCTCTTGTATTCTAGCCCTCTCAAAATGAAAACGAACATTGTATTTGCTTTCCTAACTGCTAACTGAACCTGCATATTAACCTTAAGAGAATCCTGGACTAGGGCTATTGCAGAAAGAGGCCATTCGGTCCATCAAGTCTGCACCGACTCTCTGAAAGAGCACCCTACCTAGGTCCACTGTCCCGCCCAATCCCTGTAACCCCAACTAACCAGCACATCCCTGGACACTAAGTGGGATTTTTTTCACCATGGCCAGTCCACCTAACCAGCACATCTTTGGACTGTGGGAGGAATGCGGAGCACCCACAGGAAACACACGTAGACACAGGGAAAATGTGCAAACTCTACAAAGACAGTCAGCTAAAGTTAGAATTGAACCCAAGTCCCTGATGCTGTGATGCAGCAGTGCTAACCACTGTGCCACCTTGCCTCCCAATGAGGGATAAACAGTGGCCAGAATACCACAAAAACCTCCTGTGCTTCTTCAAAATTGTGCCCAGGGATCTTTTACATCAAGCTGAGAGATCATGGCCGGGATTCTCCCCTACCCGGCGGGGCGGGGGGACCCCGGCGTGTCGGAGTGACGTGAACCACTCCGGCGTCGGGCCGCCCCAAAGGTGCGGAATTCTCCCTGATGCTGTGATGCAGCAGTGCTAACCACTGTGCCACCTTGCACAGAATTCTCCGCACCTTTAGGGGTCAAGCCCTCACATTGAAAGAACGGGTCTAATGCAAAAAGAAATAGAGGAAGGAAAGGAGGGAAGAAGGAAGGATTGCATTTATATAGTCGGAGAATCCCGCCCCATGATTCTATATCTTGTTCGAAAGACAACGGGTAGAATTTTGTGATTTGTTTTTGGCAAAATGCCATCCCGGGCGGGAAAGGCATAGGGAAGTCCGTCGGCAGCATTGCCGGGTTTCCCCCTGTAGTTTTAAATTCTTCGCAATGAAAATTGGGAGGAAGCGGGTCCCACAATGTCACACTGCTGAGGCAAACTCTGAATGAGCCCAATCGCCAGCAACTTAGGCTTGTGGGAGGAAACCGGAGCACCCGGAGGAAACCCACACAGACAGGGGGAGAACGTTCAGACTCCGCACAGACAGTGACCCAAGCCAGGAATCAAACCTGGGACCCTGGCGTTGTGAAGCAACAGTGCTAACCACTGTGTTACCGTGCCATCCACATGCATGGCATTGCTTTGCACAGTTCCCTGGTAGGGTTTGTAATTTATAGGAAAACAAATGTAGTTTTAAGGGATTGATATTTGTATTGGTAAACTTTATAAATAAGATATAGTTTTAAGTGTATTTAATTAAAGTTTCTGTGCCTGCAATAGTTTAATTCATGCTGGACAAAAGTGTTTGTATATGTGGGGTTGGTTAAATTCCAATTGGTTTCTATTGTGCTGAGGGAGGGCTACGCTGTGAAGAATAAATAAAAGAAATCCACAGCATGTAGGTGCTGCTTAGCAACTGAGGTCTTTTAAGGTAGAGAAGCTTTTAAGTTTTAGTTTTAGCTTAATTTGTTGGCAGTTGGAGACAGGACCTTAGGGAAGGAACATCTCTCACTCTGCCAGTAGAAGCTGGACAGGACAGGAGCTGCAAAGATATAAGCTTCTAAAAATACAAGTTATAGTTCAGATAACCAGGGAACTGGGACAGAAAGAATGTTTAAGGCACCTGACGTTAAGTGAACAAAGACGAAGGTATTATTCAGAAGAATTCAAGGAAGAGGAAACAAAGTGTTCTGAGTTACAAAGACAATTGCTGTAACTAGATTTAAAGTCATGATGTGGAGATGCCAGCGTTGGACTGGGGTGAGCACAGTAAGAGGTCTAACAACACCAGGTTAAAGTCCAAGAGGTTTATTTCAAATCACTAGCTTTTGGAGCACTCCTCATTCACCTGAGGAAGGAGCAGTGCTCCAAAAGCTAGTGATTTGAAACAAACCTGTTGGACTTGAACCTGGTGTGTAAGACCTCTTACTAAATTTAAAGTGGGAGACCAGACTTCCGAGGTAGATAGGAGGTTTGATGTCATGTTAATACAATCTGGAAATTGAGAGTGAACGCAATTGTGACCAGTTTGCACAGCAGTCAAAACAAAGAAATCCAAAAAGGGATTGGTGAAAAATCCTGGTCTGTATTCACTATTAAAAGTGGAGTGGAAGCTTAGTTTAAAAGTGTCATTTGGATAACCTGGACTGGAATTTGGAAAACAAACCCCGAAGCAAAAGCAATATTCTTACGAAAGAAGATTATAAAGTGCGTTTTTGGGAGTGGAGTTTTGAAACTCTCTTGTGACGATCATCTGGGGGATTCTGAAGAGAAATCCATAGGCAATAACTTGGGTTCGGAGCGGAGTGCAAGCATTTGACCACAGTCATCTTGTGTGCTTAAAATTAACTTTGTGTTAATGAGTCCATTGTAGATTAAGATGTATTTTGTAATCCATGTATGTTAATCTTAAAACCTGTGTGTATCTGTTAAGTTAAAAGGAACGTAAATGAGTATTGTAACACAATCCAATTTTTTCATGTTTAATAAAAAATGTTCTTGTTGCTAAAACTTATTAGCGGTCCTGTGACTCTTTTCCTCCACGTTTTACACGTCCAGATATAACATCATCTGGGATTGTAACAGTATATAATTTACATATTATAAAAATCATAACCTTTCCCACTGAATTAATTGTTGTTGGTTGCACAAGCTGCTGCATAGATACAATCAATGATCTGTGAGGAAAACTGAATTTCTGGGAGTGCTGCTTCTGTAGCTGCCTCAGTGGCACTGGTGGTTCAGTAATTGTAATATGCTCAAGAATGGCTGATGCAGCTTTTCTGCGTGACTGAAAAATGTTCTCTCCAATTCACTTCTGGTGATATTATGCCATTGTATTGAAAAACTGCCCTTCTTTCCCATTCAATAAGGGAGTTCAGGATTCCGTTTTTTTCCAGCGGTTAGCGATGCTGGCTCATAGCACCAGGGGCAGGGGTTCGATTCTGACCTTGGGTGACTGTCTGTGTGAAGTTTGCACTTTCTCCCCGTGTCTGCGTGGGTTTCCTTCGGGTGCTCTGATTTCCTCCCACAGTCCAAAGATTTGCAGGTTAGGTGGATTGGCCAGGTTAAATTGCCCCTTAGCGTCCAAAGGTTTGGTGGGGTCGCGGGGATAGGGCAGAGGTGTGGACTAGGTAGGAGCTCTTTCAGAGGGTCGGTGCAGACTTGATGGGCCAAATGGTTCCTTCTGCACTGTTGGGATTCCATGATTTCTATGAAATCTCCCCCCTACCAAGCAAACATTTGCGAGATTGTTACTAAGAATCTTGGTAAGACGTTGACAGTGATTAACAGAGGTTTATTTACCTTCTCTTTTCCTGCTCTCCTTACATCCATTTTAGACTACAAACAAAATTGAGGGTGCAGGACCCATTTACCATTGTTTTCCCCAGCAGTCGAGCTCTTCCTGTGTATGTTAATTATCCTTAATAACAAAGCAAAATATGCACTGCTGCTCACGGAGCCGAGATCCCAGGTTCGATCCCAGCCCTAGGTCACTGTCCGTATGGAGTATGCACATTCTCCCCGTGTTTGCATGGGTTTCGCCCCCACAACCCAAAGGTGTGCAGGGTAGGTGGATTGGCCACACTAAATTGCCCCTTAATTAGAAAAGTGAATTGGGTACTCCAAATTGAAAAAAAAAGAAAAAGCAAAATATTTCACCTTCCCTTTCCAGATCAATTTTAGCATGATTATTGCAATACCAACAAAAATCATCAGCTTATCACATGACTACAATGGAATCATAAAACATTACATCACAGAAGAAAGTTACGAAAGTTACTCAGTCAATTATGTCAATGTCAACGTTTTGAAAGATCAATCCATTGGGCCTATTTCCTGTGCTTTTTCTCCATAGCCATGCATTTCTTTTTCTTTATTAAGTATACATACAGTACCCTTTTGGAAGACACTATTGAATCTGCTGCCCTTTCCATTCGTACTCTTCAGATGATAACAACTCACTGTACATAAAGAATCCTCCCCATCACCCCTGCCCCAGCTCATTTCTAATGATCTTTAAACTGTGTCCACCCATTATCCTTTCTCCTGGCAATGGAAACATTTTCTCCCCTATCAACCATGTCAAAATCAAAAGGCAATAAAAAATACCAACAAGTTCAGAAGTGGCAAAAGAAGCTGAGATGAAAACAGAAACAAGGGGAGAAAATATTGATTAAAACTACCTCTTATTTCCTTCTTCCACTCCTTGCCTGGGAATCTCTGACCTTATCTCTCCTTATCGCCGCAATGAGTCTGTCACTTTAAATAGAAGTAATCCTTGGCCTTAAGCCTATTAAGAACAGTGCCTGCCACGTGATCAATCTGTTTAGGAAAAAATGATCGGCGACTCATTACAAACCACAAATAAACAGATAAAAAGATAATCATCAACAAAACTTATTGCAGAAACACAAAAATGGCATCTGTTGACCTTCATGCCTGAGGCGCAAAGGTCATGGTTATGCTTCCATGAAATACATGCTTACATTTTAATACCACTTTGAATATTTGCATTGATAAGTTCAACAGATGTAAGCAAGGTTTCAATTTGCCAGCATGATTAAACCATAAAAGAGGGTTGAATCCAATACCACATAAAGAATGAAGTGTTGCTGGTGCTGAAATTGAAAGATAACATGCTAGGGCTTGAGATCAATTTAGGTTCAGCAATCTATAACCCACAAAATGGCACAATTCTGCGACTATACCCAGCCTTTCCAAGCCGGTCTCAGGCTCTGAGACATGTTTAATAACTTCAATACCATTTTGCCAGCCATGCATCATTGTCTGCCTGCAAGAAATGCCAACTTCCTCTGAAAAGTCCTCTGCACTGTATTGTCTGTTACACATAGAACATAGAACAGTACAGCACAGAACAGGCCTTTCGGCCCTCGATGTTGTGCCGAGCAATGATCACCCTACTCAAACCCACGCATCCACCCTATACCCGTAACCCAACAACCCCCCCCTTAACCTTACTTTTTAGGACACTACGGGCAATTTAGCATGGCCAATCCACCTAACCCGCACATCTTTGGACTGTGGGAGGAAACCGGAGCACCCGGAGGAAACCCACGCACACATGTTTGGACTCTGCCTTTCAAAGGAAACCCGAAACGTTGGTATTCACAGGGCAGCACTGTGGCGCAGTGGTTAGCACTGGGACTGCAGTACTGAGGGGCCGGGTTCGAATCCCGGCCCTGGATCACTGTCCATGTGGAGTTTGTACATTCTCCCCGGGTCTGTGGGTTTCACCCCCACAACCCAAAAGATGTGCAGGTTAGGTGGATTGGCCACGCTACATTGCCCCTTAATTGGAAAAAGAATAAATAATTGGGTACTCTAAATATATATTTTTTTAATGTTGGTATTCATGATCAGCACAGTATTGGCCATTTGGCCCATCGAGTCTATACTGACCCTTTGAAAGAGCACCCTACCTAGCCCACACTCCTGCCCTATCCCCGTAACCCCACCTAACCTTTGGACACGAAGGGGCAATCCAGCACACTTGCTTTCTGTCATCAATGTTGTAGATAGTGCATGGTTTATATATTTTAAAACATGGTTTATATATTTTAAAATTGAAATAAAACATAAAAACTAAAAGAAATTGGGTGGCGTAGTGGTTAGCAATGCTGCCTACTGTGCTGCGGACCCCGGTTTGATCCCAGCCCCGGATCACTGCGTGGAGTTTGCACATTCTCCCCGTGTCTGCATGGGTATCACCCCCACAACCCAAAGATGTGCAGGTTAGGTATATTGGCAACACTAAATTACCCCTTGATTGGAAAAAAAATAATTGGGCGCTCAAAATGAAACTAAAAGAAAATACACCCTCGCTACACCATTAAACCACCAGATCTCAAAGTAAACTTGATGGAAGAAAAACACACCAGCCTAGTTGTAGTAAGATTCTTTCCGTCTAAACCGAGAATGTGCAGTTGATCGCACAGTTTAATTTTTTCAAAGTTCTACTTTATTCCCATAGAACATAGAACATAGAACAGTACAGCACAGAACAGGCCCTTCGGCCCTCGATGTTGTGCCGAGCAATGATCACCCTACTCAAACCCACGTATCCACCCTATACCCGTAACCCAACAACCCCCCCTTAACCTTACTTATTTAGGACACTACGGGCAATTTAGCATGCCCAATCCACCTAACCTGCACATCTTTGGACTGTGGGAGGAAAGCGGAGCACCCGGAGGAAACCCACGCACACACGGCGAGGACGTGCAGACTCCACACAGACAGTGACCCAGCCGGGAATCGAACCTGGGACCCTGGAGCTGTGAAGCATTTATGCTAACCACCATGCTACCGTGCTGCCCCATGGGCCAGATCATAATATAAATTCCATTTCTCTATTAAGTCTGAGGAAATGGAAGGGAGAGATGAACTTTTAGCAAAAAAAACCCCAAAAATGTAAATAACTAATTTTATTCAAATTATATTACTCTCCTGTTGATCTTGTTACTGAATGTGATGGTTGGTTCTCAACCATGTATTGGTAACCTTTCTCAGGTTCCGAGCAATTCAGGATCTCATTACATATGAACAATCGCCTATTTTGTCAAACACGGAGAGACAGAATGGGTTCACTGTTTAATATCCTGCTTCTGAACTGAAATGTCTTTTGTCTTTCGAAACAAGCCAATTTTCAGCAGATTATTTTCGTAACCTGTTGCGCAATTTTAAAAAAAAATAAGCTGCATAATCGTGAGTTGACAGAGTACAGAGACGATTTAACCCATTCTGGGTCACATTGAACTCTCAGAGCTGAATGCCTCCACTATAGCCACTGCGATCACCGACAAACACGCTCTTTGATTTTTCGATGAGCGGGATAATATTAATCTTTATTATTGTCACAAGCAGTGCTCACTGCAATGAAGTTACTGTGAAAATCCCCTTGTCGCCACATTCCGGCGCCTGTTCGAGTACACTGAGAGGGAATTCAGAATGTTCAATTCACCTTGTTGAACCTAGGTGCAGATCAGTTGCGCTGCTGGGTGAATGGTGTTCCCTGGCACCTTTCCCACTGGCTTCTATAAAAAGCTCTTACGGAACAAAGTTTGAAGTTTACAGTTTACAGTTTCACACCGTACAGCTGGAGTATATAAACAGACTTACCTGACAGACAAGCTGTGTTCCCAGGCATTTGCTTTGCAGTGAGTTCTCCCCTGTGTCAATTTCCGCACCATGTGCGGCTCGGGCGGTTTTGCCTAAAGATTGAAGCAACTTGTTTTACATATCGGATCAATCGAGCTGCAGCGGGGGAGATTCTAGAAGTTTAACGACACCTCTCTCCGCAATCTTACAGCCTGAAGCCAGAGCGAGTGGAGATATGAGAGATCCATTTGATCCTAAGTACAATTCTACTCCAGCGAATATTTAATATAGTTTGCGGAGAGGAAATTGCATCACATGACGCCCGCGCATCGTCTCGGATGCACACAGCAAATACAGGGATTGGCTGAGATGGTCTTGGGACGTCCTGAAGTTTGACTTGATACCCGGTTGCGCCGCCTGGGCGCCTCAGCTGACATCAGAAAGGGGCACTTCCAGAATTGGGAAAGGACAGGACAACATCTCTCTATTTGAGCAAACCCCATCCTGGATTTAAAGAATATCGTAAAGCATTTCAATCTGTGAAAAGCTTAAACAGGACTGTGGGATAATACAGGCAGATGTCAAGAATTAAGATAATTACCAAAATTATGACCTGGATATATGTGGAAGTTGTGACCCAAAATCATTGCTGACGATATTAATGTTATTAATATTATTACGATCCTGGACCAGACACCAACAGTGACTAGGATATTGGACAGAAACCTCAATATTTTATTTTAATTTTGTACGGCTGTGAGGAAAGGATACCTCACTCCAGGGGTGATTTCACACAAAATAGGGATGTGGTATATTAAAACAAACTTTATTATGATCACAGTATCAAAATATCTTTAACATCACATAAGAAAGTAGCTTATAATTACCCCTTAAACAATGCTAATCAATAGAGTGACACAATAACCCTTAACTGCTATCTTTACTTCCACTCAAACAACAAAACCATCTCAGATCCCAATCCACTTTTAAACACAGTTAGCACTCAGGAATGCTTGCTGTTCAGAGATGTCTTGAATACTCCACTTTGAGAAAGAGAGATATTTTGAAACAGGGGCAGCAGGGTAGCAGGGGCAGCAGGGTAGCATGGTGGTTAGCATAAATGCTTCACAGCTCCAGGGTCCCAGGTTCGATTCCCGGCTGGGTCACTGTCTGTGTGGAGTCTGCACGTCCTCCCCCTGTGTGCGTGGGTTTCCTCCGGGTGCTCCGGTTTCCTCCCACAGTCCAAAGATGTGCGGCTTAGGTGGATTGGCCATGCTAAATTGCCTGTAGTGTCCTAATAAAAGTAAGGTTAAGGGGGTGTTGTTGGGTTACGGGTATAGGGTGGATACGTGGGTTGAGTAGGGTGATCATGGCTCGGCACAACATTGAGGGCCGAAGGGCCTGTTCTGTGCTGTACTGTTCTATGTTCTATGTTCTATGTCTAGCTTAAAGAAAACGGTCTGACACCCTGTCAGAATAATAAAAACATATATAGAAACATGCATATAAAATAGAAACAGGAGGAGGCCATTCAGCCCTTCGAGCCTGCTCCACCATTCATTATGATCATGGCTGATCATCACGTTCAATACCCTGATCCTGTCTTCCCTCCATTAGCCCCAAGAGCTATATCTAACTCCTTCTTGAAATTACACAATGTTTTGGCCTCAACTACTTTCTGTGATGGTGAATTCCACAGATTCACCATAATAATAATAATCTTTATTAGTGCCACAAGTAGTCTTACATGAAATGAAAATTGAAATGAAAATCGCTTATTGTCACGAGCAGGCTTCAATGAAGTTACTGTGAAAAGCCCCTAGTCACCACATTCCGGCACCTGTCCGGGGAGGCTGATACGGGAATCGAACCGTGCTGCTGGCCTGCTTGAAAAGCTAGTGATTTAGCTCACTGGGCTAAACTGGGCTCACTGGATTTAGCCCCTAGGATATTGGACAGAAACCTCAATATTTTATTTTAATTTTGTAAGGCTGTGAGGAAAGGATACCTCACTCCAGGGGTGATTTCACACAAAATAGGGATGTTTAAAGGGACATTAACACTGCAATTAAGTTACTGTGAAAATCCCCCAGTCATCACACTCCGGCGCCTTTTCGGGTATATTGAGGGAGAATTCAGAATGTCCAATTCATCTAACAAGCACGTCTTTCAGGACTTGTAGGAGGAAACCGGAGCACCTGGAGGAAACCCACGCAGACACAGGGAGAACGTGCAAACTCCGCACAGACAGTGACCCAAGCCAAGAATCAAACTCAGGTCACTGATGCTGTGAAGCAACAGTGCTAACCACTGTGCTACGTGCTCTGGGTGAAGACATTTCTCCTCACCTCAGTCCTTATCGTCAAACTATGACTCCTAGTTCTGGACTCCCCCACCATTGGGAACATTCTTTCTGAATCTACCCTGTCTGAACTTGTTAGAATTTTATAAGTTTCTATGAGATCCCCGCTCCCTCTTCTAAACTCCAATGAATATAACCCTAACCAATTTAGTGTCTCCTCATATGACAGTCTCACCATTCCAGGAATCAGCCTGGTAAACCTTTGCTGCACTCCCTCCATATCAAGAACATCCTTCTTCAGGTAAGGACAACACAACTGCACACAATGCTCCAGGTGTGGCCTCACCAAATTCCTATACAACTGCAGTAAAACATCCCTATTCCTGTACTCAAATCCTCTCGCTATTAAGGCCAAGTTAGCATTTGTTTTCCTTACTGCCTGCTGTACCTACATCCTTACTTTCAGGGACTGATGGCAATATCTCACTGAGTGCCCAGCTCTCTCAATTTACATTGATTCAACTAATAATTTGCCTTTTTATTTTTGCTACTGAAGTGGATAATCTTACATGGTGCATCAGCCATGCATGTGCCCACTCACTCAGCCTGTCCAAATCCTGCTGAAGCATCTCTGCATCCTCCTCACAGCTCACCCTCCCACCCAACTTTGTATCATCTGCAAATTTGGAGATAATTCATTTAGTTCCCTCGCCAAACCATTAATATATAAAGTGAAGAGTTGGGGTCCTAGCACAGATCACTGCCGCACCCTACTAGTCACTGCCTACCAATCAGACAAAGACCCATTTAATCCAACTTTTTGCTTCCTGTCTGCTAACTAGATAATGCAGAATCTTTGGCTGTCTTTCTTCAGAAACACTTTGCAGCTTGCCTTCTAGCCACAAAACTAAAACTGAACCTCAACACCTGATTGCTTCATTGCTTGGTTCCTCCCATTAACGACATCATCTCACAAAACTGAACACAATGTCTCTAATTAACTACTCCACAGGGAACCCTCTTAATATAAACAAAAATCTGTTAGCCCAAACTTTTATGATGCTTTAATTGCACCTCTAGCTCCCAAAAGGCCTCGCTGTCTTGAAACCAGGATTTTTAAAACACTACTGCAGCAGTCAAGCACACACTAACTCAGGCTTTTAACCCTTACCACATCAAATAAATAGAATACAATGGGCTGGAGTCTCTGTGATTGGGACTATGTCCCCACGACAGCATCAAAACTGTGGACTTTCACGGCCGAAAAACTGGCGTGAAAGGGCCACATATTCCTCGCCCTGCAAAGGGCTAGCAGGGACACGGCATAAATCTAGCATCTTTTGCTGCAAGTATGGGCCCCCGCACATCCGGGTCGGAGGCCACACATGCGCACAGCAGCGGCCTCCAGCACGCGCGCCGTGCTCCATGGCGTACTCAGACCCCGGAGCTGACACTGAAAATAGATCCACCGATCGGCCACGCGCCCGACCCTGACCACCCACCCAAACATTGCCCAGCCGCGTATAAGGCCCCCCATGCCCTCCGATCGGCCCGACCCCGACCAGGACGGCCGCGGACTGAGTCCGCAGCCACCACACTAGTATCCCGACCGGCAGGACCACGTTAGATCCACGCCATCGGGACTTCGGACGGTCGGGGGCGGGGAATGGGAGAACAGGCCACCAGCAATGGCCCCAGGTAGGTGCTGGGCGGCGCGTTTTGGGGCCCACAGAATCGGGGAACCGGTGCCAGTCCCGATTCCAGGCAGGGAAATGGATTCTCCAACCCGGCACCACCTGCGATTTTGCCGTCGGGGTGCGGAGAATCCAGCCCAATATATCTGAAATTCCGACATTCCTCACAATGTTTGAGGCGGTCCTATGATTTTCTTGTGGAGGTTTTAACCCAAAATGTCACTTGAATGAATTAATCCTCTCATATCATCAACCTTCAGTTCTGAACCTTGCATTTGTAAAATGTCATAAGATCATAAGTCTCCAAACTGAATTATACGTTCAGAAAGATTGCCAAAGGGCACTTAAGGGATGTACAGCAACTGCTGGCCTTGCAAACGGTGCTCACATATCATGAAAGAACAGAAAATGTAGCTGAGTGTCCGAAAGCATTGTGTCACTGTAATATTCTCAAAGCTCCTGGGAGTTGTCGCATTGATGCTTGAAGAAGATGAGATTCAAGCTCTGACAGACAATTTCACTGAGAGATCATGGGCTGGATTCGCCACTGTCGAGATTCTCCGTTGCGACGGCAGCGCACCCCAAGCCTGGGGATTTCCCGACAGCCTGAGGCTGTCCACAATGGGAAACCCCATTGGCCGGCTGGCAAGATGGCGAATCCCACCGCTGGCGGGGCCACGCCTCACCGGAAAACTGGTGTGGCGGGACGTAAGATCCCGCCCATGTCTCCTTTTCTGGTACCCGATGATTTGGTTTTGGAACTATTCAAAAACAGTTCAACAACACTAACATCGTAACTTCAACACAGCGAAACGTTCTGTCGCCCTTCATAAAGAAGTATGGACACCAAATAGGAACAAGAAAAAGAGCTGGCTGAATACAAAGCAGGAGAGATGGATGTTGCTACAAGTGGTCCTGGTTCACAAATTAATTTGCATCAGACAGGCAGTTGTTGCTCGTTTTGCTAAGTGTGCTTTACACTTAATTGCTCTGTTTTCTAACCTTTGCTCTCGAGTCACCAGGTATCTTTATGATACCACCACGAGGTTCAAGTTCAAGTGCTGATCAATAACTCAATACACCAGTTAGTAAGGTTCAAATCAAAACACATTTATTATATACACAGTCAATCGCTACTCATGCATAAAATACTATTCACTGGACTATCACTAACACTAACAGGCCAATACTTAGCTTTGGAAAAGGGATCCACTAGGTCAGGGGAACAATTAGCCTCTCATTCGATCCTGGGTCTGCAGGCTTCCAGCTGGTATGGACTAATGGTTAGGAGCGCCTATCTCGTAGCGTGCGTTGACTGGACACTTACTTGGTTGGTGCAGCTGCTAGGCAGGTCTCTCTGAGTTGAGAGTCACGGGTGAGTTCTTTGAGAGCTGCCAAGAAGAACAAATTGAACTTAGGGACTCTACTTTATAGGCCCCAGGGGCTTTGCGCCCTTTTGGGCAGTCCCCGTACCTGGTTCCAAGTGATTGGACTGAGTTCTGATCACTTGGATCGATTTCTCCAATACTGGAGCTGTTCCCTGATCGCTGGGCGGTTCCTAAGTGTCCGTTGGCCTTCCTTTGTCTTGGTTCCCGCTGGCGCTGAGGAGTCTGGTTTGGTCTTGATTACTCTTAATGTTACCAATTGTTCCCGGGGATCGCTCATTACTATGCAGATGGTTTTTGGTTTCGAGTTTGTCTGGGTTCTGCAAGTTCTAATATACAGGAAACTTTCCTCTCCTTGGCTGAATTTCCCTGCATTCTTAGCGGGCTTCCATTTTGGAGTCGGGAAGTGGCGAACCCAGGTGGCTACACAGTCAAACGGCAAAGTAATAAGAATCATAGAATCTCTACAGTGCAGAAGGAGGCCATTCAGCCCATCAAGTCTGCATCAACCCTCTGAAAGAGCACCCCACCAAGGCCCAATCCCCCACTTTATCCCCATAACCCCACCTCACCTTTGGATACTAAGAGGCAATTTAGCATGGCCAATCACCTAACCTGCATTTTTTTGGGCTGTGGGAGGAAACTGGAGCACCCGGTGGAAACCCACACAGAGACTGGGAGAATGTAAAAATTTCGCACGAGGGCGGAATTGAACCCGGGTCCCTGGCACCATGAGGCAGCAGTGCTAACCATTGTGCCACTGTGCTGCCTAACACACTGCCACAGAGTGTGGCACAGCATAGGTATGATCATCATAACGTGGGTTCATCAACAGCAATCCACAGCACATGAACCAATGCAGTCAGGGAAAACTGTGAGGGAAGATCACATCATGCAGAGCCTTTTGCATGTCCTGTTATGAGTTGGCCTCACAATTTGTGATTAATTACATGTTTAGTTGTGCCTAGTGGTATGGAGAGGAGGTGGTTTAATTAAAATCAGCCTTGATTTCTCCCATCACTACCTATCCATAAACACAAAGGTGTTTTTTGATTTCCCCCTTTATAAGTGGTGGTGAATTTTCCCCAATCCCTCAGTTTTGGAGTGATGCAATCATCTATTAATAACCCCATAGCAAATTCAGAGGGTAAAATCAGAGTGTAAGTTTATTTACACACATTCAAAATGTGACAGGGGATGCCACTACATAGTTCCCAGTGCATTCACACAATAAAAGAGGGATAAGGGAAAGACAGGCAAAGTAAGAATCATTGGGTGCGATCCAATGGCCACTCTCAGCCCAAACAGTAGCTCGTCACTGTGCAGCATTGCCGATAAAAGCCGGGAGACCCCACTCCCGGGATCTCCTTCGTTCGAAGACCTCGGTGAAGTGTCGTTCAGCTCTGGTCTTCATAAAAGGGGACCAGACCAAACGGCACTTGTGGGGGTCTTCCTGGGGATCGGCGGCCCCCACCTGCACATCTTTTGGACAGGGTAGCACCCTGGCACTGCTAATGCCATCTGGGCACCCTGGCAGTGCAGGCCTGGCATTCTGGCAATGGCATCTGGGTGTCAGTCTGGCACTGGCAAGATGCCCAGCTGGCACTGCAAGGGCACTGCCAGGTTGGCAATACCAAGGTGCTAAGCTAGCATTTTTGCACAGGTGCAATTGGGCAGGGGGTGCCCTGTGTGGGCATTGGAGGGATTGCTGAAGAGGGCTGGGGACCCACACTAAGTGCATTGGGATTTCGGGGTTTGGTCAGGAGTCCCTTCAGGGGCCATTTAACAATGGTGTCCCGATCTCTCATTACACTGAAGTGTTGAGGCAAGCTTTGCACGGCCTTGGCAGCACATTCCCCAGTGAGGCCCCTTATCAAATGCGAGTCGCATTTTATAGCCTTGTGTTTCTCGGCGCTGCGAGTGCCAGGAAACATGCAGCTAAATGCACTCACTATCGGATTTTGTTCCCATTTAGTTAAATCGCATCCATTGTTTCATGTGAGTCCAGAATCAATAATCCAATGGTGTATTCCCCCAGTGAGGTTAGCAGGCTGAAGCTAATGTGGGTGAATCCATTTCTCCAGTAGCGTGACGTCCACAATGGGAAAAGCATATCAAGATGAGTCAGTCTTGTAGTTGGTACTGCTATCATCAGAAACAGTGTAGATGAGGGCTAGTCAATTTAAACCTGGACAGGGCCCAGTTCTATTGCAGTTTGTTTGATGGAAGATGACAGACAGCCTCTTTTAGCTTCAGAAGACAATATTATAGGTTCTTGCAGCTTGGCGGGGGTGGGAAGTCACGTGACAATACTCCCACATTTGCACCTTGGTTTTGATAAATGGTGTGTATACATGGTATGGATTCTTGCGATGGTTAATGTTTCATTCATTAATATGCTTACTAGAGGCTTTAAGCATCCTTTGTCCTCGCAAACAGATTGTCTCCACTGGATAGTGCTTTGCCTCAGAAGGGAGCTTTGTGCATTTGTTTGGAATTTGAGTTCTACAGTCAGAGGAGACATTAGCACCTCTTTCGAGATAACAGGGTTGCTGTGGTTTTCTGAAGGATAGAAATTCCTTTTGTGTGAGTCTTGACCAGTCTTGACTTCAGGCAGTGTAGATTAACCTTCATGCATTTGACATTTTAAAAAATAATTTTATAAAGTAGCCAGAATTAGATATATTTTTTCTTTCATGGCTTCTTAGTATACCAGCAACTATTTGGGATCAGTTTTGTATGCTATGAAGCAAAATAAGTGATAAGGGCAAGGAAAGAATTGCCAGGCTACAACATATAGATCAAATGACAAACTTTTATTTATTGAATAAATGTTTATGGTGTTACAGTACACATGCTTTTCGAGGGCATAAGGTGGGTGTGGCGTTAGTACCTGTAGGGGGCGGGGGGTGAGGGTGGTGGTAGATCGCAGTGTGTATGGTGTTAGTATGCATGTAATGTTACACTGCTTGTGATGTTACAATACATTCTCCCTCACCAGTTACCCCACTGTCAGCAACAGTTCCCGCAGGTCATGGCTGCACCCTACTGTTGCCTGAACCTTTGCTTCTGTTTGCCATCCAGGCAGCAATTTCTGTCGGGTTCAGGCGAGAGTTGGGTCCAAGTATGGAAATGGGCCCAGGGGTTAAAATCTCTCCAGGGCCCACCGTTGCTCATCCACATCCTGTGGGCTGTAAGAAACCCATTCTGCAATACAATTGGGGCTCCAGTATGTTTCAGTTGTATGTTATGAGATTAGGTTCCTATTGATATTTGTTATCAGGGATTCTGACATCACCTCATTCCCTTAAAGCATCACTGCCGTAACACATTGCTCTCTCTTGCATGCATTGTGTTAAACAAAGAATGGCACAGTCATTACTTTTTCACGTTTTCCATTCTACATACAAAGTACGCTGCATATTGCATAGGCTATGGCCCTGATAAAATTTCAGCCGTAGTACTGAAACTTGCGCTCCAGAACTAACTGTGCCTCCAGCCAAGTTGTCCTGGTACAGTGACAACACATCTACTTGACAATGTGGGAATTTCCCAAGTATGGCATGCACACGAGGACAAGTCCAATCCAGCCAATTATTGACCGTTCAGTCTCCTCTCAATTGTCTGCAAAATGATGGATGGCATTATTGAACAAATGGCACTGACTCACCAATACCCTGTTCAGTGGTGCTGAGTGATCTGACATGACCACTTAGTTCCAGACCTCCTCACAGCCTTGGTTCAAGCATGGATAAAAAAATCTGAATTCCAGAGGTGAAGTGGATTGGACTGGATTGGATTGGATTTGTTTATTGTCACGTGTACCGAGGTACAGTGAAAAGTATTTTTCTGCAAGCAGCTCAACAGATCATTCAGTACATGGAAGAAAAGGGAATTAAACAAAATTCAAGAAAATACATGAGAATACGTAATAGGGCAACACAAGATATACAATGTAACTACATAAGCATTGGCATCGGTTGAAGCATACAGGGTGTAGTGTTAATGAGGTCAGTCAATAAGAGGGTCATTTAGGAGTCTGGTGACAGTGGGGAAGAAGCTGTTTTTGAGTCTGTTCGTGCGTGTTCTCAGACTTCTGTATCTCCTGCCCGATGGAAGAAGTTGGAAAAGTGAGTAAGCCGGGTGGGAGGGATCCTTGATTATGCTGCCCGCTTTCCCCCGGCAGCGGGAGGTGTAGATGGAATCAATAGATGGGAGGCAGGTTCGTGTGATTGACTCGTGTTCGTGATTGGTTCGTGTTCGTGAGAGTAACTGACAACATTTGATCAAGTGTGGCATCAAACAGCCCTGATAAAATCAATGTCAATGTGAAATGGGGGCAAGCTCTCCACTGGTTGGACTCATACCTTGAAGAAAATAATGTGATTGTGGCTGTTCGAGACCAATCACCTCACCCCACCAGGACATTACGACAAAAGTTCCTCGTGGCTGTGTCCTGGGACGAACAATTATCAATGACCATCAGAAGGTTAGAAGTGATGATTGTATAATGTTCATTTCCACCCTCAACTTCTCAAATAATGAAAAAGATTGTGCCCATTCGCAGCAAGTCCTGGACAACATTCAGGCTTGGTCTGATAAGTGGGTGGTATCCACACAAGTGCCCGGCAATGGCCAGAAATAAAGATTTGCCTCCATATAGGAGTTTTCATGACACAGAGTTTCCCAAAGCACCTTGTAGGCAATTAAGTATTTTAAATATTTTTTTTAAGATTGTAATGTAGGAAACATGTTGGCCAATTTGAGCACGGCAAACTCACACAAACAGTGATGTGATAACGATTAATCTATTTTTTGTGATGTTGATTGCGGGATACATATCGGCCATAACACTGATGCTCTTTGAGATAGCATCAGGGAATCTTTCACATTAATCTGAGCTGGAGGTAAGTCTTGGTTTAATGCCTCATCCAAAAGATGCACCTCATTCAGAACTGCATTGAAGCATCAATTTTGTGCGCAAGCGATCTCTCTATTAAGAGAAAGTCTAACCACATTGCGTTGGAACAATATTGCCACATTCCCGACATCATGATTGACCAGAAGTCTAGAAATATCAGCCACTGCGGATACAAGGACAGGTCAGGAGCTGGGTATTCAACAGTGAGTGACTCACCTCGTGACTGCCCAAGCCTTTCCACCATTTACAAGATATTAGTCAGGAGTTGATAGGATACTGTCCAATTCCTTGGATGAGTGCAGTTCTATCAACACTCAGGAAGCTCAACACCATCCAGAACAAAGCATCCCATCCGCCACCTTAAACATTCACTCCCTCCGCCACTGGCATACGATGGCCGCAATGTGTACCCTCTACCAGATGCACTGCAGTTATTCACCAAGGCTTCCTATCTCCAGGAGTCCTGAGAAGCACTGAGAAGGGCAGAGTAACAGGCACGTGGGCATATCACCATTTGCAAGGCCACACACCATCCTGACTTCATCCTTTATTAAGGACAAAATGCTGGAACTGACTCCCTAGCAGCACTTTGGGAGTACCTACATCACATGGACGACGGCCATTCAAGAAGGCAGCTCACCACCACCATGTCAAGGACAATCGGGGGTGGGTAATAAACGCTGCTTTTTCCAGTGACAGTCACACACATCCCATGAATGCATCAAAAAAGTACAAAAACATACAATAGGGATAAAATTAAGAGGGGAATAGAGAGAAAAAAGATATGAAAAGAGAAGCAATTGAATTATCTGCAGGTGAATAATTCACACGTTCAACTAAAGCAGCCTGCCGCATTTCACTTAATAATTGCACATTGCAAGCTTGTGTCTCTTCATCCTTGCTGAAATTAATCTGCAACACATATTATTCGCACAAAATATTTACAAAAGAGTAATGAATAGGCCCAGGCACATTATCAAACCATATTATTTATTCATTAGGTTTTGTTTGTTCTTTCTGCAGTAAAACAACAGCTGTAGCTGGGGCAACGTGAACGGTAATGATGATTCTCACAAGATTGGCTTCGCGATAATTTCCAACAGTTTGTGGTATTTGTCCTGTATGCCAGTATTTGTAAACTCTGATCCATCCTGGAGCCAAATTTGTGATTAAACAACCCTGCTTATGAAGGTATTTTTTAACCTTGCTGTTTTACTGCGGAACGAAGTAGGTGCAGAGTTTACTATGGTTACTGACTGGGAGAGACTACTCCCAGCAGAAGACATGTGGGTAGCTTGATGTTGGCATTCTCCTCAGTGTGAGGTACTGTTGCAAACGGCCATTTTGCATGTCTCCTCACCTGCCATGAAATCTATTTCGCTATGAGTATTTTTTATTTATTTAGAGTACCCAATTCATTTTTTCCAATTAAGGGCAATTTAGCGTGTCCAATCCACCTACCCTGCACATCTTTGGGTTGTGGGGGCGAAACCCACGCAAACACGGGGAGAATGTGCAAACTCCACACGGACAGTGACCCAGAGCTGGGATCGAACCTGGGACCTCGGCGCCGTGAGACTGCAGTGCTAACCACTGCGCCACCATGCTGCCCCATATTTCACTATGTGTATTGCTTCTAAAATTAGGGTGCAGTACATTTGCAATGATTTTAGTGAAAAAAAATCAATTATTTGAGCCAAAATGTATAGTTAAAACATCAAAGTGAACATGGCGTCTTGGATTAACGGAAAACAATTTGATAAAAGATATGATGTGGAGATGCCGGCGTTGGACTGGGGTGAGCACAGTAAGAAGTCTTACAACACCAGGTTAAAGTCCAACAGGTTCACCTGAGGAAGGAGCTGCGCTCCGAAAGCTCGTGTTTGAATCAAACCTGTTGGACTTTAACCTGGTGTTGTAAGACTTCTTACTATAAAAGATATGAACAGGGGAAATAAGTGATATTTATTCAAAACATTCATTTTCAGATAATTTTCCCATCTGGAATTCTTCAGAATATCTGGTACCTTGGTGCCAGTGGCTGCATTATCTCTACGTTGTCATTTTGGATATAAACCGATGAAACACACCATTAGTCATTCAATTCAGCTTGCTTTGCACATAGCTATATTTCACATTTTATGACAAGAAGGTACAATGCTATCGCACATTAACCTACCCTTCTGTGTACAGACTAATGTGTATTCTGACCTAGATCCCGACATACCAACAGGGGAAGGCCATGAAATGAAAAATTAAAATCGCTTATTGTCACGAGTAGGCTTCAATGAAGTTACTGTGAAAAGCCCCTAGTCGCCACATTCCGGCGCCTGTCCAGGGAGGCTGGTACGGGAATCGAACCGTGCTGCTGGCCCGCTTGGTCTGCTTTAAAAGCCAGCGATTTAGCTGAGTGAGCTAAACCAGCCCCTTAACCCCTTAAGTTTTTTCCTCCATTTTGTGAGGCCGTGGCTGGTTGGTGACCTAACTCCATATACCTACCTTTGCCCTAAAACCCTTAATACTTTGGTTAACAGAAAGCTATCACTTTCAAATTTAAAATTAACCATTAACCCAGTATCAATTGCTGCTGTGGATGAGAGTTTTACACTTTAACTACCACGTACAGAAGTGTTTCTTAGCTTCATTCCGAAAAGATTTTGCTCTCATTTTTAGCCTATGTCTCCTTGATTCCTCAATCAGAGAAAGTAGTTTCTCTCTATCACATCAGCTCCCCTTCTTATCTTGAAAAGTTCAATCAAATCACCTGTAACACAACCCCTAGTTTTTAAAATCTCTCCATGTAATTTAACCGTTGGATTTCAGGTGTAATTTTTTGATAATCTATGTTGTACTCACCCGAAGACCAATATATCTTTCCTGAAGTGTGGTGGTCAGAACTGAGCACAGTACTAACCAGGGCTGAGTACAGCTATAGCATGGCTTTTAACCCTTTGTATTCTAGTCCTCCAGATATAAAAGCCTCAGGGTGTGTTTGTTCTTTCTGCAGCAGAGCATTGAGGGTGTAGCTGGGGAAACAGTAATGGAACTGATGATTCTCACAAGACTGACTTTGTAAAGGTTGGCACCAGCTTGCGGTATTTGTCCTGTGTGCCAATGCGTAGAGACTGAATCATCCCTCAGCTAGAATACGTGGTAATGTGTACAAAGAGGGGTAAGTTAATGTGAGGTAGCATTGTACCTACTAGTCTGAATCATTCCTGACCCCACTTATGACTAACCTTTTTGCTTATTCATGACATTTAATGACCTATGCACTTGAACCCCCTAAAAGTCTCTTTACACCTCCACTATTTCTAGGTTTTCATTCTTTTATGTTCAAAGCAGATAATTTTGTTGTGCCTTGCACTTGCCTATATTGAAATCCACTTATCATAGCTTTATGCACATCTATCAATATCTCTTTGTAACTTTATGCTTCCATCTATACTGTTGACAATGTTGCTTATGTGCCATTCGCAAATATAGATATGCGACCCTCTATTCCATCATCAGAAAATAATTGAGGCTCCAAATAGATTGCTATGAGATCCCAGTGGTCACATCCTGCCAATTAATGTACCTGCTCGTTATCCCTACTCTGCCTCCTGTCTCATAATCAATCTCCTAACCAGGCCAATAATTTGCCCTCAATTCCATGGATTTCAACTTTGGCTTACATTTTTATATGAAGGGTTTTATCAAATTCCTCTGGAAGTTCATATGAGCAACACCATGAGACAATGCCTGGTCCACTATTCTAACAAGACCATAAGACATAGGAGCAGAGGTCGACCGTTCAACTGCTCGAGTCTGCTCCGCCATTCAATGAGATCATGGCTGATCTGATATAGTCCTCAGCTCCAGTTTCCCATCTTATCTCCATAACCCTTGATTCCCTTACTGTAAAAATCTGTCCATCTCAGCCTTGAATATACGTAATCTTATCTTCAAAACATGCAAACCATTTTGCCAGGCATGATCTACTCTTTATAAATCCATTCTGGCTCTTTCCTAGCAGCTGAATTTTTTCCAAGTGTTCAGTCACTCTAACCTTAGTTATAGACTCTAGTGGCTTCCCAACAACTGATGTTAATGCTAACTGATACAGGAATCCTTGCTTTTACTTTCTCCCCTGACTTATATAGCGGAGGGACATGTGCAATCTAAATAAATGTTTCCTGAATTGAGAGAACTTTAGAAGATTACAGTTAGAGGACCTGTAATGGATTTGGATTTGGAGGTACAATGAAAAATATTGTTTTGCGTGCAGTCCAGACAAATCATTCCCTACATGAAAAAGATAGGGCATACCATAAACACACAAAGTAAGTACATTGGGTGCAGCATACGCAGTATAGTGCTACTCAGAAGAGAAGATGCGTGGAGAGATCAGTTCAGTCCATAAGGGGGTCATTCAGGAGTCTGGTAACAGCGGGCCTTGAAGCTGCTTTTGAACCTGTTAGTGCGTGTTCTCAGATTTTTGTCTCTCCTGACCAATGGAAGAGGTTTGAACAGAGAATACCCCGGATGGAAGGGGGAGGTGGAAGGGCAGCTCTTTGATTATGTTGTCCGCTTTCCCAAGGCAATGGGAGGTGTAGACGGAGTCAATGGATGGGAGGCGGGTTTGCATGATGGATTGGGCTGTGTTCATAACTCTCTTATGGTCTTGGGCCGAGCAGTTACCATACCAGGCTGTGATGCAGCCAGATAAAATACTTTCTATGGTGCATCTGTAAAAATTGGTAAGAGTCAATGTCGACATGCCAAATGTCCTTAATTTCCTGAGGAAGTGTCAGCGCTTTTTTGGTTGTCGCATCAACGTGGGTGTTCTAACCTATTTCCTTTCAAACCCTGGGCTGAAAACTTTGTAATTCTGGAGAAATCTCATTCCTTGGTGCTATTATTTTCTTTGTTACTGTTATGTTTATGTCAGTTTTGGTGAGGCCTCATCCCTGATTCAATATTAATTTCCTTGGGACGTCTATTGCTTTCCACTGTTATAAATGGTGACACAAGGGAGGCAGCGGTAAGGAAAATTGTTCAGGTGAGGGATAGGGCAGGGAAGTTGGTGGTGGCTCCGGATCTGATTAACAACGTCTTTGAGGAATTTTATGAGAGGTTGTACAGGTCAGAACCACCTGGGGGAGACCGGGAGATGCAGGAATTTCTGGATGGGTTGGAGTACCCGAGGTTAGAGGGGGGGGGGGGGGGGCGGGCAGGGCTACATTAAAAGGAGCAATAGTGGAGCAGGAGATAAAAGACGCGATTGGGAGGATGCAGTCGGGGAAGGTGGCAGGGCCGGATGGGTTTCTGGTGAAATATTGTAAAAAATTCAAGGATAAGTTGGCACCCCTGATGGTGGGGATATTTGAAGAGGCGATAGGGAAGGGAGTGTTGCCACAAACCTTGGGGCAGGCATCGATTTCCCTGTTGCTAAAAAAAGATAAGGATTCGACGGAGTGTGAGTCGCATAGGCCCATATCACTTTTGAATGTGGACGCAAAAGTACTGGCGAAGGTACTGGTGAGTAGGCTGGAGGAGTGCCTGCTGAAGGTGATAGGGGAGGATCAGATGGAGTTCGTGAGAGGGAGGCAGCTTTTTTCAAACGTTAGAAGGGTATTGAAAGTCGTTATGGCACCGGCGGAGGGGAAGGAAACAGGTGGTTTTGCATTGGACGATGAGAAGGTGTTTGACCGGGTAGAATGGGGGCACTTCATGGCAGTTCTGGAGTGGTTTGGGATTGGACCAAGATTTGTGAACTGGGTAAAGCTACTATACAAGGAGCCAAGGGCAAGTGTCCGCACAAACAACATCAGCTCGAGATACGTTTCTCTCCACCGTGGGACTAGGCAGGGATGTCCTATGTCCCCCCTGCTGTTTGCACTCGCATTTGAGCCGCAGGCCATCGCAATAAGAAGTATGGAAAGGAATAGTGCCGGGGGGGGGGGGGGGGGGGGGGTGGAGGATAGAGCACAGGGTGCCCGTATATGCCGATGACTTGCTGTCATACTTGTCGGAACAGAGTGTGTCGAACGGGGGAATATTGGAGATGCTTCGACTGTTTGGGTCTTTCTCGGGGTACAAACTAAATCTAGACAAGAGTAAGTATTTTGTGGTGTCTCGGCCGGGGGTGGGGGCAGGGGTGGGGGCGTTGCCATTCCATAAGGCAGGAACTCACTTTTGGTACCTGGGGGTGCAGATTGCCCGGGAGTGAGAGAGGGGCCCGCAGGTACAACGGGCGGAATTCTCCGCTCCCGGGAAAAATCGTGAAGGCCATCGTGAACTCGGCCGAGTTTCACGGCGGCCTTGGAGGCCGCTTCTCTCACCATATTCACCCCCGCCCGGGGGGCTAGGAGCAGCGCTCGGTTATTCTTGGCCGCCGGGCCTTGACGCTTGCGTCATGGCGGCGCGCCGAGAATGACGCCACAGCGGCGCCTATGTGACGTCAGCCGCGCTTGCGCAGGTTGGCCGGCTCCAACCCGCGCATGCGCAACTGACGTCACGACGGCTGACGGCTCAAACCCGCACATGCGCGGTGCCATCTTCCCCTCCGCTGCCCCGCAAGACGTGGTGGCTTGATCTTGCGGGGCGGCGGAGGGGAAAGAGTGCGTCCCTTTGAGACGCCGGCCCGAAGATCGGTGGGCACCGATCGCGGGCCAGTCCCCTGCCGAGCACGGTCGTGGTGCTCACTCCCCTCTCCGCCCCCCACAAGCTTCAAACGGCCCTTTGGCACCCATGTTCACGACGGCAGCGACCAGGTGTGGTTGCTGCCGTCGTGAAACGGTCGCGAACGGCAGGCCACTCGGCCCATCCGGGTCGGAGAATCGGCGGTCGCCGTGATAAACGCCGAGCGGCGATTCTTCTGAGTGGGGGGTGGGAGAATCGCGGGGGGCGCCAGGGGGGCGTGAAATTAGTCGCCCGGCCCTCCCGCGATTCTCCCACCCGGCGTGGTGAGTGGAGAATTGCACCCAACATTTCCAGTTTGATGGGGAGAGTGAAAGCTGATCTGGCAGGGTGGGATGGTCTCCCTCTGTCACTGGCGGGTCGGGTACAGGCAGTTAAAATGAAAGTGTTGCCGTGATTTCTGTTTATTTTTCAATGCCAATCGATTTTCCTGCCAAAGGCTTTTTTCAGAGAGATTGAGGGAAGGATTACTTTGTTCAGATGGGGAGGGAAGGTGGCCAGAGTGAGAAAGGTACTGCTACAGAGGGGAAGGCAGGCAGGGGGTTTGGGTCTTCCAAACCTGATGTACTACTACTGGGCGGCGAATGTGGACAAGGTGCAGAGCTGGGTCAGAGGGGTTGATTCCCAGTCGGTCAGAATGGAGGAGAATTTGTGAAGGGGGTCGGGATTGAAAGCACTAGCAACAGCGCTGCTCCCGATGGCCCCGGGGAAATACTCAGGGTAATAATAGCTTCATTGAGAATTTGGAGGCAGTTTCACCAATACTTCGGGTTGGGGGCAGGGTCAAGGGAAATGCTGATTCGGGGGAACCACAGATTTGAGCCAGGGAAGTGGGATGGAAATTTTCGGAAATGGGAGGAGAAGGGGATTAAGACACTAAAAGATTTGTTTCTTAGGGGTCGGTTTGCAGGATTGAAGGAGATGGAAGCAAAGTATGGGCTGGAGCAAGGGGAAATGTTTAGATACATGCAGTTCAAGGTTTTGCCAGAAAGGAGATACAGAGCTTCCCAGTGGAGCCGGCCTCCACATTACTGGAGGAGGTGCTGACGACAGGGGGACTGGAGAAGGGGGTAGTGTCGGCGGTTTACGGAGCTATTTTGGGAGAGGAGAAGGCACCACTGGAAGGGATCAAAGCAAAGTGAGAGGAAGAGTTGGGGGAGGATATGGAGGAGGGGCTCTTGTGTGAGGTGTTCCGGAGAGTGAATGCCTCCACCTCGTGCACGAGGTTGGAGCTGACACAGCTGAAGGTGGTATACAGAGCACACCTCACGAGGGCGAGGATGAGCTGATTCTTTGAAGGAGTGTAAGATGTGTGTGAATGTTGCGGGGGGATGGGGGGCGGGGGGGGGGGGGGGGGGCTAATCACGTTCATATGTTTTGGTCCTGTCCAAAGCTAGAGGATTACTGGAAGGAGGTTTTTAGGGTAATTTCTAAAGTGGTGCACGTGAAACTGGACCCGGGACCCGGGAGGCCATATTCGGTTGTCGGACCAGCCAGGGTTGGAAACAGGTGCGGAGGCAGATGTTGTAGCCTTCACCTTGTTGATCACCTGAAGGCGGATCCTGATAGGGTGGAGAGCAGCCTCTCCACCCTGTGTCCTGGCGTGGTGGGGGGACCTGTTGGAATTCTTGACTCTTGAGAAGGTTAAGTTTGAACTGAGGGGAAGGACCGAGGGTTTCTACAATTCATGGGTGATGCACCATCAATTGGACACGAGATGAAGATGAGATCCAAACGATAGGCTTTAATGCACAAGATGTGTGCCCGGCAGCAGACGTACAGAAGAATGGCCGACTGCCAGGAAGCACGGGTTCTTATATCCTGCCTTGTAGGCGGAGCTACCTACCTCTCAGCCAATCGGCTGAGAGGCACATGACTTACCCGGGCCAATGGGCAGCGAGTCCTCTGCACCAATGGGAGCTCACTTCCAAGGTCATACTACCACAAGTCATACTACCACAATGGGCATTATTCATTATGCACTTTCAAGAACTGGATAACATCGAACATTAGTTGGGGCGGGTGGGTGGGAGGGTTGGGGGGAGGGGGCGGTGTGTGTTAATGGCGACTATGGGTGATCCCTAATTCCTTTTAGCCATTTGTTTGTGTGAACATGCGGGCTAATGTTTGGGGTTTGATGGGAGGATGGGATTGTTGTCATTGATATGGGGATTGACATACTTGTTACTGATTTTTGTTTATTGTTGGTGGGTGTAAATTTGGGAGAAAATATGAAAAAGGGGGAGAATAAAAAATATTTTAAAAAAAAATAAATGATGACACGAATTCAGCAGGTCCACCATCTCCTACTTTATATTTAAACTCTCAGCATTGACAATTTTTAAGGGGCTTATATTGTTATGCACCCTCTTTTTCCATTAAGGTTCCATGTGCTGATTTTGATATCTCTTGCAGGTTTCTTTATATTCTCCCTTTTAATAGCTTTTATTAGCTGTTTTGGCATCTATTGCTGTTCTTTGTATCTTTCCATTCACCAGGCCCTGTGCTATATTCCGCATTTACAAAATCACACAGAATCATTGAATAATGCAATGCCCTTCGACCCATCGAGTCTGTACCAACGCATGAGAAACACCTGTCCTGTCTACCTAGCCCCGTTTGCCAGCACTTATCCCATAGCCTTGACTGCTGCTCCCTATCCACCCAGTCCATGCCCATCATAATCTTGTAAACTTCAATCAGGTCGTCCCTCAGTCTTCTATCCTCCAGCTAAAACAATCCAAGACTATTCAGCCTCGCTTCATAACTTACATGTTCCATCCCATTCAGCATCCTGGTGAATCGCCCATTCTTGAATGCTTCTTCTTCCAGTCCGAGATCCGAAAAAGTGTACATTTCTCGGTTTCCTACCTGACTCACACCTGCTCCCGTCAGCCTAAAAATTAAGGCTGGGTGAGAAAAGGCCCTAATTGGCCACTTAGTGACTCTTTTAGGGCATCAAAATAATAATAATAATGGTCTTTATTAGTGCCACATTAACACTGTGATGTGTTAATTACTGGGAAAATCCCCTAGTCGACACACTATGGCACCTGTTCGGGTACACAGAGGGAGAATTCAGAATGTCCAATTCACCTAACAAGCACGTCATTCGGGACTTGTGGGAGGAAACTGGAGCACCCGGAGGAAACCGACGCAGACATGGGGAGAACGTGCAGACTCCTCACAGGCAGTGACCCAAACCGGGAATAGAACCTGGGGCCCTGGTGCTGTGAAGCAACAGTGCTAACCACTGTGCTACCTTGCCATGCAAAAGGTGAAAGGACAAGTTTCCCGCCCGAGACCTTGCCTGCCCCACCATGAAATTGCATCCTGGATTGTGGAAGTGGGGGGGGGGGTTTGCAGAACCCAGGAGGAATCCCGCCCCATGCAATTTCATGCTCCCTCCCCACCAGCACCTCAGAATCCGCTGGGAATTGGAAAATTTAATTCTGCCCCTAGAATCTTTCTTTCAAACACAACATTTAACTCAAGCATTATTTGATGGCTATGAAATAAATATTTGTGCACCTGTTAAACTGTTAACTAAATTTGACTTGTTGCTCATTATTGAAGCTAATTGAACCCTGTTGTTATTGTTGGTTTTAGGGGGTGATCAATGGGATGCATGTCCCCCTACGAGCATCTGCAGATGACAGGCCGCTGGATGGGCAGAACATGGGGCCCAGACAGGCACGGGAGGCCGCACAACATGTGCGCCAGAGCCAACGCGCACGGGACGCCCTGATTGCCTGCAGGTTCACCAATTGTGGTTGTATGCTGGAGGGGTGCACACCGCATACCACCCCCGCAGCCCCTCACTCCCCCTGCCCCCTGGCCACCCCTTCGTGATGCACCCGTGTCGCTCTACGGGATGGGGGCCCTAGGTTGGCGGTAACAGTGGGTCTGGTTTGTGGGATGGGGGATGAAGACAACCCACTCTGTGAGGTGCTCTGGTGCTCCATCGATTGACAATGACTGGTGCCTTTACATAACGCCGCCTCCATCCGCTCCCATGCCGACCCCTCCCCCACGACCCACTTCCAAATCATGACTATATTAGCCGCCCAATAGTAATTGCAGAGGTTCGGCAGCGCCAACCCACCCTCCCCACGACTGCGCTCCAGCAACACTTTCTTCACTCGCGGGGTTTTACTCGCCCACACAAAGCCTGAAATAATCTTATTCACCCGTTTGAAAAAGGCCTTTGGGATGAAGATGGGGAGGCAATGAAAGACAAACAGAAATCTGAGGAGGACCGTCATTTTCACGGTCTGTACCCTCCCCGCCAAATTCCCCCAAGATTTACATCACTTCCTCCATCCCCTCCACGGGTCCGAAATGTATAAGAGCAGGTCATCTGCAGAGAGCGAGACCCGGTGCTCCACCCCCCCTGAGCCAGCCCTTTCCAGTTCCTAGAGGCTCTTAACGCCATGGCCAATGGCTCTATGGCCAGAGCAAACAGTAACGGGGAGAGGGGGCACCCTTGCCTCGTCCCTCGGTGTAGTTCAAAATATCCCGACCTCAGCCGGTTCATACGCACACGCGCTACTGGTGCCTGATAGAGCAACCGCACCCAGTCAATAAAGCCCTCACCAAACCCAAACCTTCCCAGCGCCTCCCACAGGTAATTCCACTCCACCCGATCAAAAGCCTTCGCCGCATCCATCACCACCACCACCTCCGCCTCCTTTCCTTCTGAGGGCATCATAATAACATTTAGAAGCCTTCGAACATTGGCCTTGAGTTGCCTGCCCTTGACAAATCCTGTCTGGTCTTCCCCTATCGCCCCTGGGACACAGTCCTCTATCCTTGTGGCCAGTATCTTAGCCAGCAGTTTGGCATCCACATTCAGTCGAGAAATCGGCCTGTATGACCCGCATTGCTCCTGATCCTTCTCCCGTTTCAGGATCAATGAAATCGAGGCCTGCGACATTGTTGGGGGGAGGACTCTCTTCTCTCTTGCTTCGGTAAATGTCGTCACCAGCAGTGGGCTCAATATCTCTGAAAACTTCTTATAGAATTCCACCGGGTAGCCGTCAGGCCCTGGGGCCTTGCCCGACTGCATGCTCTCCAGCCCCTTGATTATTTCCTCAATCTCAATTGAGCTCCCAGCCCCTCCACCAGGTCCTCCCCCATCCTCAGGAACCTCAACTGATCCAGAAATTGCCTCATCCCCTCCACCCCAGCCGAAGTTTCCAACTCATATAATTTAAACACCTCGTTGAACCCTGCTGGGTCCAGGACAGTATTACCGCCTCTACTCTTTACTTTACATATCTTCCTGATCGCCTCTCTTTTTCTGAGCTGGTGCATCAAAATTCTGCTAAACTTTTCCCCATACTCATGAATCCTTCCTCAACTGTTCCACCGCTTTCCCTGTGGTCAACAGCCCAAACTCCACTTGTAACCTCCACCGCTCCCTCAGTAGCCCCGCGTCCGGGGCCTCCGATTATCTCCTGTCCACCTGGAGTATCTCCTCAACTAACCTGTCCCTCTCAGCCCGTTCCCCATTTTCACTGTGGGCCCGTATCGAGATTAATTCCCCTCTGACCACTGCCTTCAAAGCTTCTCAGATCGTCGCTGCAGAGACCTCCCCCGTATCATTTGTTTCCAGGTAGTTCTGGACGGACTTGTTAACCCGCCCACAGATCGCTTTGTCCGCTAGCAGCCCCGCATCCATTCTCCACACTAACCCTTAGACCCACCCAGTGCAGGACATGATCCGACACTGTGATTACTGAGCACTCAGTATCCACCACCTTTGGTATTAGCGCCCTGCTCAGAACAAAAAGGTCAATGCGAGAGTATACCTTGTGGACATGTGAGAAAAAGAAAAATTCCTTCGCCCTCAGCCATGCAAACCTCCATGGGTCTACTCCCCCCATCTATTCCATAAAACCCTTCAATTCCTTTGCCGCAGCCGGCCTCCTCCCTGTCCTGGATTTTGACCGGTCCAATTCCGGATCAATGACTGTGTTGAAGTCCCCTCCCATGATCAGGTTATATGACTCTAAGTCTGGGATCTTACCTAACACCCACCTCATAAATTCCACGTCGTCCCAATTTGGAGCATATATGTTCACAAGTACCACTCCCACCCCCTCCACCTTCCTACTCACCATTATGTACTCACCCCTTTGTCTGACACGATTCTCCCTGCCTCGAATACCACTCGTTTGCTGATCAAGATCGCTACCCCCCTGGTCTTTGACTCCAGTCCTGAGTGGAACAGTTGGCTAACCCACCCCTTCCTCAAACTCGTCTGCTCTGTAACCTTCAGGTATGTCTCTTGTAGCATTGCCACGTCCGCCTTCAGTTCCCTCAAACGCGCGAACACGCGAGCCCTCTTGACCAGCCCATTCAGTCCTCTCACGTTCCTTTTGATCTAACCCCTCTCCCTGCTGAATAGCCATCACCCTTTTTAGGCCAGCCTCGAGCTCTCACCCTCCGCTTCCTCGTGTCCGCACTCAGGTTCTCGCCGTTCCGACCTCCCATTTGACCACTAGTAACAGTTCCTCCCAGTCAGCAAAGCAGCTCCCCCCTTCCCTACCCCCCCCCCCCCCCCCCAGCAATAACACTAGTCAAGTCACCCAAGTCACACTTCGGCTTAACACCTGCCCACCCCCCACTGTGCTTCCTAGAGTCAGCTGACCCATGCTGACTCGATAGCTCCCTCCCCTGGTACCAAGAAGTCTGTCTCCCTAATGTCCTCTCCTCTCTCCCCCCCACATATGAATAAACATTTTAAAAGCACCACATTCCCCAGTAAACAAACAACAGAAAAAAAAGTGAAGAAAGTCACTTACGAAAAATAGTCACCCAAATAGCAGAACTAAACTCAAAGCCCATTCCCCCCCTAACAATGTCTCTGCAAGACAGATCAACCTTTAACCATCTACACAGCCCATTATTTCACATAGAGCTACTTAAATTTATATAATCCAGCACCACAAATCGCTGCCACAGTACTTCTCCAAGGCTTAAGTGTCTTTTAATTCACCTCCAGCTTCATTTGTTTAACAAAGGTCCATACTTCGTCTGGCGTTTCAAAGTAGAAGTCCCGTTCCTTATGTGTGACCCACAGACGGGCTGGGTACAGCATCCCAAACTTTTTTTTTATAAAGTTAGATTTCCCAATTATTTTTTCCGATTAAGGGGCAATTTAGCGTGGCCAATCCACCTACCCTGCACATTTTGGGGTTGTGGGGCCGAAACCCACGCAGACACGGGGAGAATGTGCAAACTCCACACAGACAGTGACCCAGAGCCGGGATCGAACCTGGGACCTCAGCGACGTGAGGCAGCTGTGCTAACCACTAGGCCACAATGCTGCCATTAGCATCCCGAACTTCACCCCCTTCTTAAAGAGTGTCGTTTTTGCCCGATTGAACAGAGCTCACCTCTTGGCCAAATCCACTCCCAGGTCCTGATAAATGCGCAACTCACAGTTCTCCCACTTGCTGCTCCGTTCTTTCTCGGGCCACCGCAAAACATGTTCCTTGTCCATGATACGGTGAAAACGTACCACCATGACCCTCGGTGGTTCGTTCGCTCTGGGTTTCCTCGCGAGGGCTCTGTGAGCTCTGTCCAATTCCAGGGGCCGAGGGAACGCCCCAGCCCCCATCAACCTCTCCAACATGTCTGTCACATAGGCCCTTGCATCTGATCCCTCACTTCCTTAAGGGAGGACAACAATTCTGAGATTCTGCCTCCTGGACCTATTCTCCAGATCCTCCAGCTTCTCCTGCATTCTGTTCTGGTGGTCGTACATCATCCCCACCTTGCTTTCCAGCACGGTTATATATTCCTCGTGCTTGGAAAACCTTTGTTCGATCTCCTGGACCGTTGGTTTCCTGATTCTGAACCACTTGATCAATCGAAGCCTTAATCGGGTCCAGCGTGTCCTTCTTCAGCTTGGCGAAGCAATCCTCGAAAAACTTCACCAGCTGCTCCTTCGACCACTGTGTTACCAGCTCTGCTTGCGTCTCCCTTATAGGACTTTGTCGTCTCACACGGCCACTTCTGGTCCAATTCTTCATTCACCGGAGGGGGATTTCTCCTTACTGTCTTACTCTTCACTAATTCATCCCATAAAATCCAAAAAAAACGGGGGAAAAGGGTCCAAAAGTCCGTTACCGACGGGAGCTATCAAATGTGCGACCTACTCCTCCATGGCCGCCACTGGAAGTCAGTATCATGATTTTAAAAGCACAAGCGAACCACGCTGTCAGGAACTCAGCCCATCGGAGGAGGAGAATCGCGGAGGCCCTGGAGAATACCGGGTCAGACCGGCTAATGATATGCAAACGGTGTTTACTGTACGTGCATTCTGGTTTACAACCTAACCCCACACTGACCGTAATATCGCATGAGTGTGTGGTGACATCGGGATGCGCTGCCAGGATAATCACGCATGCATTAATGTTCTTCTAGGTTGAAAATGCACCTGAAAATAAAATGTAAAATCTAGCCTATGAGCATTTGTCGTGTCTAATGTTTATTTATTTCCTTGGTCTTTATGTGCACATTTCTTTCTGGATTAACTTTGGCATAAATATTTTTATGCGGCCTTCTGGACGTGCGACAACGCAGAATCGCCGAGCAGAAACTGAGAGCCAAGTTCCGCACACATCAGTATGGCCTCAACTGGGACCTTGTATTCATGTCCCATTACATTCACCCTCCCATTATCTGGCCTGAGCTTGCAAAATCCTACCAACTGTCCTGGCTTGAGACAATTCACACCCCTTTAACTTGTGATTATCCCTCTCTGCAGTTGCTCCGTTTGGACCTGAAAAGACTTAATTACCTGCAAAGACTCGCATTCAAAGTACCGTCTTGCATCGTTGACTTTGTCGATATATATGTTTCTGGAACCTACCTCTTCATTCACTTGAGGAAGGAGCAGTGCTCTGAAAGCTCATGATTCAAAACAAACCTGTTGGACTTTAACCTGGTGTGCAAACCACCAACATCCACTGTGTTAGAACTTGACACCACCCTCAGCATACATGAGACTATGCTCCCATTGGACCTTCTTCATTTAACATCTTGAGTGCGCCACTCAAATGTTGTGTTTAAGCAGCAAAAACATCCTATCATCCTGTAGAACATAGAACACTACAGCATAGTACAGGCCCTTCAGCCCACGATGTTGTGCTGACCATTTATCCTTAGCTAAGGTCAACCTAACCTACTCCCCTTCAATTTACTGCTGTCCATGTGCCTGTCCAAGAGTCGCTTAACTGTCCCTAATGACTCAGATTCCACCACCTCTGCTGGCAGTGCATTCCACGCACCCACCACTCTATTTGTAAAGAACCTACCTCTGACATCTCCCCTATACCTTCCTCCAATCACCTTAAAACTATGTCCCCTCGTGACAGCCATTTCCGCCCTAGGGTAAAGTCTCTGGCTATCCACTCTATCCATGCCTCACACCTCTATCAAGTCACCTATCCTTCCTTCTTTGCTCCAGTGAGAAAAGCCCTAGCTCCCTCAATCTTTCTTCATAAGACATGCCCTCCATTTCAGGCAGCATCCTGGTAAATCTCCTCTGTACCCTCTCCAAAGCATCCACATCCTTCCTATAATGAGGCGACCAGAACTGGACACAATATTCCAAGTGTGGTCTAACTAGGGTTTTAGAAAGCTGCAGCAAAATCCCACGGCTCTTCAACTCAATCCCCCTGTTAATGAAAGCCAGTGCACCATACGCCTTCTTAACAACCCTATCAACCTGGGTGGCAACATTGAGGGATCTATGTACGTGGACCCCAAGATCCCTCTGTTCCTCCACACTTCCAAGAATCCTGCCTTTAACCCTGTATTCAGCATTCAAATTCGACCTTCCAAAATGATAAATATCTAGCTGCAGAGGTGATAGTACTGTCAAGAATTCCTCATTGTTAGTAAAGATGGCTTTTAAATTAGAATTCACTTTGAACCTATTCATAACTCTACTTAACTTTGAGCTGGGTGTTTCAACTATAACGAGAGACTGGATAGGTTGGGGTTGTTTTCCTTGGAGCAGAGAAAGTTGAAGGGAAGCTGATTCAGATGTATAAGATTGAGAGGCATAGTTAGGGGGGATGGGAAGGAACTGCTTTGTTCTGCTCTTGACGTAGCATAAGCTGCTTCCTTGATGTGCACTCTGACAAAGGAAGGTTCAGACTTGGAGATAGCTTTAACACGTTTATTAAACTGTTAACAATTCTCCTACTTAGATTCGACTCTCCTGTTAATCCTGCCATAGCTACTCAGACTGACGAACCAGTCAGCTACAATCCACGTGGTGGGTGTGATGTGTTTCAAATCAACCCTGTGTACTCACTGAGAGTCTCCACTGGAAAGAGGAAACTCATGTGAGCTGTGTCCTTTTATATGGGTTGGTGTAATGCCCCCCTGTGGTAGTGTCACCTCTGCGTGTATCTTGAATGCCCATTGGTCGTCTCCTATCTTACTGACCTATTGGTTGAATGTCTGTGTGTCATGTCTCTGGTGCTCCCTCTAGTGTCTAGCTAGTCTACGTGTATTTACATTAACCCCTTATGTATTTACAGTGATGCATATCACCACAGGAACTTTTCTCCTGAATGGAGGGATCAATAGTCCGAGGGCATAGATATAAGGTAAAGAGCAGAAGGTTCAGAGGGGATATGAGGAAAAACTGTTACACCCAGTGTGGTGGAGGCAGGAACACTCACAACATTTAATTTTTAAGGTGAGCACTTGAAACACCGTAGCATACAAGGTTATGGGCCAAATGCTGGAAAATGGGACGAGAGAAGACAGGTGCTTGTTGGCCGGCGGGAACACGATGGGCTAAAGGGCCTCTTCCCTGTGCTGTATGACTCTATGATGTGAACTTATGACCAAATTCCTTTCCAAGGTAATTTGCCTCCACCAAATCTTACAAAACTGCAAAAAACCAAATGCATATTCAGCGGTATACACATCTGAATTTCTAGACTCCACGTTTAAATGAATGATTCATACAGTCCTGTTCTAGTGCAGTTCATTAAAACCATTCACCTTTATGTGCTAACACTTTGCTTCACTGCATTGTCCTTTTAAGTGATCAGACCTGCCATTAAATGAAAAATTGTCCTTCACTAATTGGGACTTGATAATTGAAACTAATTCAGGAAAACCAACAATGAATTTTTTAAAACCTAGATTGCTACAAATTGAGCCCACAGCCCAGATCCTATGGTTTCACACTGCCATCTTATACAACAGCACCACCATTATAATTATATTGCTAAATTGGAGTAGTATTTATTTTGCAAATCTTGACAAAATGTGTCCTACCCAGAGCATCAATGTCAATTTCAGCAGATCACATAATAAGGAAGAAGCAAGCGATTCTAAGAATTCTGAATCGATTCGAAACGTTAGTTCTTTTCTCTCCCTACAGATGCTGCCAGACTTGCTGAGATTTTCCAGCATTTTCCCTTTCGTTTCAGATTCCAGCATCCGCAGTAATTTGCTTTTCTCTAAGAATTCTGAAGTTGGACTCTAGGTTATAAAATGGAGTAGAATAAAAACATCATCACCACATTAATCAAAATTACACATGTGCTCGACCACAGTACTATTTAAGTATTCAGGCTAACTGTTCATTTATATTAATTGCTGGTGCATTGGATGAGGACATGGAAAAGTAATTGAAACCCTAGGGCAGCACGGCAGTTTATATTTAACAGTTAAAACTATTTATGTAGATAGAAATAATTTAAAATGACATTATCAATCGTTATAAAGGTGGAGCTTCACTAAAAATAAATTACAGCTTCAGGCATGAGAAATTCTGGTTTCACTTAAATAAGTTGCACTTAAAAAGTAGTCAGTAAACCTACAACAGTACTTTACTAGTGTAAATACAGATGGCACAATGCATGTAAATAGATGACATTGGGTTTCAGTGGGTATATCGCAAGGAAATTTGTACTTTGCATGTTTCAGTGTAAAATTGCTATAAATAAAGTGCATGGAAATTACCTTGGAAAGAATAGCCCCAACTCTCTCTCATTCATAGGTGCATCGGGCATTTTGTTGGTTTCATACCTGGAGGACAGAACCTTGGCAACATTCTTTCAACATTGCACTGAAATGTTAGCCAGGTCTATACGCTCAAATTAAGAACAAGGATCTCCATTTATTTCACAGACATATGCAGCATTTTAAATATCCAGATAACAATTAAACATAAATAAAAGAGTTTCTTGATGTGCTGAGAATTATAACTGATCATCGTACTGCCGCAAGTCTTCACCAGCTTCTGAATTGATTACAATAAGCTACCAGACTCGGGTCACCATTTACCAGTCACCTGCTTCACATTTGCATTTCTGTTATACGTAAAAGAAAATGGCCCTTGGCACCATATGTTCTACACTTGGGTTGGATAATAAAGTTTCCTTTTCAAAGGTTGAGCAAGTTGGTTCCTGATAAGTCTTTCTTACATGGATTTGTCAGACTCAGGTTAGCCTTTTGTTTAAAGGCTATTTCTGTTGATGGTTAGGTTGAGGGGTTATTGGGATAAGGTGGGGGAGTAGACTTGGGTGGAGTGCTCTTTCAGGGTCAGTGAAGACTCGATGGACTGAATGGCCTCCCTCTGCACTGCAGGGATTCTATGATTCCATGATTCATTGCTTGATGCATACTTTGAACTATTAACTAATGGGGTAGTACATAGCTCCGTTACCCTGACGGGAGTTTACATCCCACCCCATGCAAACGTGAAAATCGCACTGAACTCCACCCCGGTGACTGCCCTTTCCTCAGACCTACTGACCATGTCCAGGGACCTCTGTTCTGCTGCGGTGAGGGGCCGCAGGTCTAGCAGTCTCCCTCCAGTCTTCTCCCGCTCCCTGCGGTTATGAGCGGCCTTTTCTGGAGGGAGAGGTTGTTACGGGAAACGCACAGTGTTAGACAGTCTGTCGCATGCAGCCCACAGAGTGGGTAGCTGGTGGCTTTAGTGGCCAAGGCAACTGGCCATGTCGGCCGTTATGGGTGCCGGCATGTGGTGCAGAGTGGGGGTCCTGCCGCCCTCCTGATGCCCCCCAGGTGGCAGGAGGGGTAATGGGTGTGTGGGGTGGTAGTTGGCGTCAGTGGCACAGTGCTGCCTACTTACCCCGGCCACCCTGAGGAGGTCGCGCAGTTATTTACGGAACTGCAGGCCGGTCCAGCGGTGTTGCTGGTGGCGCTCACCGCCTCTGCCACCTGTGCCTCGGCACGGCGAACAATAGTGGTTGCCAGCCTCCTTCTTGGGCCAGGGTACAGTGTCGCCCGCCTCTCACCACGGTGTCCAGGAGGGTCTTAAGCTTGTCGTTGATGAATCGTGGGACCTCGCCGGCAACCTGGTGGCAGGGATGATGTGTGTGGGGACTGAAGTGTGTCTATGCGGCTGCAGTTTGTCAGCTTCCGGACTGTCTATCGCAAATCCGACAAATCCCGCATTTTTCCTCATTGAAATCGATTGCATTCCAAGTGGTGCCGGTGCAAACCCCTTAACAGTCGCTGAATCGGTCCAGGTGTGACGCCAGTTTTGCTGTCATAGAAGTTCACGAATCCTGGCCCGGTGTCAACACTTAGTCTCAGGATCAGAGAATCCGATCGCAGGGTGGCACGGTAGCACAGTGGTTAACACTGTTCCTTCGCAGCTCAAGGGACCCTGGTTCAATTCCCGGCTTGGGTCACTGTCTGTGCGGAGTCTGCACGTTCTCCCCTTGTCTGCGTGGTTTTCCTCCGGGTGCTCCGGTTTCCTCCCACAGTCCAAAGATGTGCAGGTTAGGTGGATTGGTCATGCTAAATTGTCCCTTAATGTCCAAAAGGTTAGGTGGGGTTACTGGGTTACAGGGATAGGGTGGAGATGTGGGCTTAAGTAGGGTGCTCTTTCCAAGGGCCGGTGCAGACTCGATGGGCTGAATGGCCTCCTTCTGCACTGTAAATTCTATGATTATATGCTTCTAAGATGTTTCATCTTAAATACAGAAGTCAGTGCTTTATGGAACTTGGCGCAGAAGAATTAGGATAACATTGAGAGAAACTGACAAAAATCTACAGAAATGTATAAAGCTGATTAAATGACACCTTTCCCATATAAAATCAATTTGCGTGTTGGTATTATAGCATTGGAATCTTCATTCCAATCCTTTGCACAATTGCTACTAACTGGGTTCATTATTTGGATGTTGCATGTTTTCTTAGGGTTCATGGTTTATCAGTGGTCAGCTTGCCTAGTATTAAAAAACTCACAAATTAACTAATGATTTGTTGCAAGATATTTCCCCTTGTTTAGATAATTAGCAGTCTTAGTGGATGTACACTTCAGTTTTGTTCCCTGGGCTTCCACGTGCTAGTTATTGGCTAGCTAAGAAGGCAGTCAGCTCAATTCCTCTTAGGTTTCTGTCTGTGCACTATTGACACCGTGATGAAAGCGGGGTATCATTTTATGATCTATGGTCCAAAGGTAATGCTAATTACCTCAACTTTCTTTCTTCTTGTTCGTCATGGTATCCTGAATTCTGAACTTTGTTCTCCACCTAGATTTCTCATTACAAAATATCTCTACCCGGACACTTACAATAGCAAATTATCGTATAATTTTTAATTGGGATTGTACCAGGAAATGTCAAGTGTAACAAAGATTACATGATAGGAATGATCTATAAAAAAAAATTGTTGAAATTATCAAATATAATAAATAGCCATATAGAAAAAATCCATGTTTCCTATTTTTACCTGGCTTCAGTTATGTTTCTTCTCAAAGTGCAATCTGAATAGTCAAAGAGATGACATTCTTCAGGAAGTAGACACCAGCAAAGCACCGGATGTAATTATCATTGGATCTTGATGCACTTTGAATACCATGATTCAGGGAAGCTGTCATGTAAACTCTCAGTATCAATGTACGTGACATTGTTAGCTTGAAACTTTTTGTCCATGTTTAAAATTGAATTAGTTTCACTTCTTCCTTTTCTGGTTCGCCTTCGCAAAAAAGTCTAACGATATTTGTTCTGTTCTTTTGAGAGAAAGGGGAGCTGTTCAGCTGGTTTGACTGAATACTATCAATTTCATTGGTCTTGATTCTAACCCAAGACACCAACGTTTAATATCAAATTGGAAAATCTTAAGGGGCTTCATGTTTCCAGATTTTCACCACCCCACCTCCAACGAACATTTATGCCACCATGGTTTTGGAGATGGAGTACCATTTGAAAGGAGTGCCTTCACTTTTCCATCTTTCTACTTAACATCACAACGTATGTTTTTATTTGAATTCCCACGTTTCCCCATTAGGAGAAAGCTTTCAGGAGTTAACACATTGGCTCAAGCGTTTGCCATTGTTAGAACAGAATATTTCTCTTTTTGTTTCGAACGCATTTTATTCAAACTTGTATCAAAGTAGGTTACAGCAAATAAACACGGCAGGAGATACTCCCTCCCCATTACCCCACCCCCCCCCCCCCACCCCCCCATCTCCCTGCGACGAACAGCTCCTCAAACACGGTTACAAACATCCCCCACCTTTTTTCAAACTCTGCTGCTGAGCCCCTTAACTCATACTTTATCTTCTCTAACTGCAGGAAGTCATACAGGTCACCCAACCATGCTGCACCCCCCTGTGACGATGCCGACCGCCTCTCCAGCAAAATTCGTCACCGTGCAATCAGAGAGGCGAAGGCCAAGACATCGGCCTTCCTCCTCTCCATGAGCTCCGGCTTCTCTGAAATCCCAAATATCGCCACCAAAGAGTCCGGGTCCACTCCCTTCTCCGCTATCCAGGCTAAGACCACGACACTCCTGCCCAGAATCTTCCCAATTTTTCACAACCCCAAAACATGTGCGCATGATTCGCTGGCCCCCGCTCACATCTCTCACACTCATCTGCAACCCCCTGAAAGAACCCACTCATTCTCGCCCGAGTCATATGCACCCTGTGCACCACCTTAAACTGTATCAGGCTCATCCTTGCACACGAGGAGGTCCCGTTTATCTTTCGCAGTGCCTCACTCCATACTCCCCAATTGATCTCCATTCCCAACTCCGCTTCCCATTTCTCCTTGATCTTCACCACCCGCTCGCCTCCCTGCTCCCCAGCCACTTATATATATCCCCAATTCTTCCCTCCCTTTCCACATATGGAAGCAGCAGTCGCCCAGCAGGGTGTATCCCAGCAATCTCGGGAATCCATTCCAGACCTTTTGTGCAAAGTCCCTAACCTGTAGATACCTGAACTCACTACCCTTCGGCAGCTCTATCCTCTCCCTTAGCTCCTCCAGACTGGCAAACTCTTCCTCCAAATACAAATCCCTCACCTTGACCAGCCCCATTTCCGTCCACCTCCTGTATACACTATCCAGCCCCCGGCTCAAACCCATAATTCTCCCACAGCAGGGTAAGCACCGACATCCCTTCCACCCGAAAATGCCTCCTCAGCTGATTCCATATCTTCGCCGTGGACTACACCACTGGACTCCCTGAATACCTACTCGGAGCCATTGGCAATGCTGCTGTCACCATATCCCTCAAATTAGACCCCTTACAAGATTCCTCCTCCATCCGAACCCACTCTACCCCTTCTCCTTCCCACCACCGCCACACCTTGTCCGCATTTGCCGCCCAATAATAATGAAGCAAGTTTGGCAACGCCAACCCCCCCTGCTGCCTCTGCCTCTGTAGCAGGGTCCTCCCCACCCTCGGCACCTTCCCCGCCCATACAAAGTCAGAGATGATTGTGTCAACTTTCCGAAAAAAGGCCTTTGGTATGAAGATCGGGAGAGCCTGAAAGATAAACAAGAACCTTGACAGAATATTCATTTTCACCACTTGGACCTTCCCCGTCAACGTTACGTACAGTGTATCCCACCTCTTCAGATTCTCCCTGGTCTCCTCCACCAGCTTAGTTAAGTTCCACTTATGGAGCCCCGTCCATTCCCTCGCTACCTGAATCCCCAAGTACCTAAACCTATCCCTCACTACCGTAAATGACATCCCTCCAAATGAGCCCGCTGTGCCAGCTCATTCACCGGGAATACCTCGCTTTTCCCTACATTTAGCTTGTATCCCGAGAACCCTCCAGACCTCCCCAACAGCCCCAAGTCCTTCCCATACTCTACAAAGGATCCGAAACATACAGCAAGAGGTCATCGGCATAGAGTGACACCCGATGCTCCCTCTGTCCCCTCATTACCACCTGCCACTCTGCCGACCCCCTGAGAGCCATTGCCAATGGCTCTATGGCCAGCGCAAACAGCAGCGGCGACAGCGGGCACCCCTGCCTCGTAACCCGGTGTAATTCAAAGCTTTGTGAGCTCATATCATTCGTTCTCACCCTCGCACGTGGCGCCACATACAGCAACCGCACCCATGCAACAAATCTCGGCCCAAACCCAAACCTTCAAACAAGTACCGCCACTCCACCCGATCAAATTATTTCTCCGCATCCATGGACAGCACCACCTCCGGTACCAGAGCTCTTGACGGATTCATCACCATATTCAACAGCCGTCTTATATTACTCGCGAGCTGCCTGACCTTCACAAAGCCTGTTTGATCTTCTGCAACCAACCCCGGGACACAATCCTCCATCCTCCCCGCCAACAACTTAGCCAATACTTTCACATCCATGATCCATATTGATATGTGTCTGTACGACCCACATTCCACCAGATCCTTCCCTTTTTTTGGGATTAGTGTGATTACTGTTTGCTTCATCGCCTCCGGCAACTTCCCCTTCATTAAACACCCCCAATGCCAGGTCCGCCGCAAATTCCTTTAAAAATTCTGCCGGGTACCCATCCGGCCCAAGGTCCTTCCCCGACTTCATACCCCTGATGCTATCCAGCACCGCCCTCAGCCCCAGGGGCCCCTCCAACGCCTGCCTCTTTGCATCCTCGACCTGGGGAAATTCCAGCTCGTCCAGAAACCACCCCATGTCCCCCTCCTCTCCTCCTGGGTCTGCCTCATAAAGTTCCTGGTAATACTCTCTAAATTCCTCATTTATCTTCCCTGGCTCTGACACCACATCCCCAGCCCCAATCCGGATCTTCAATATTTCCCTGGACGCAGCCTGCCTCCGGAGCTGGTGCGCCAGCATACGGCTCGCCTTCTGCCCATACACGTATTGCTCCCCTCTTGCCCTACGCAGTTGCCCTACTGCCCTCCCCGTTGTCAGCCTGTCAAATTACCCCTGCAACTTTTTCCTCCTCACCAATTTGAGGGTGGGCACCCTCAAATATTCCCTGTCCATCTCCACTTTCTCGCTCACTAGACGGTCATGTTCCGCCCTCCTTTCCTTATTCTCACAAACCGTGAATGAGATAATTTCTCCCCGGACCACTGCCTTCAGTGCTTCCCAAAAAATGCCCGCCAACACCTCCCCATTCTGATTGAGCGCCACATAATCCCTAATCGCCAACCGCATCTTATCACAAAAACCTCTGTCCGCCAACAACCCCGAGTCAAACCTCCACCCCAGCCTCTGCTCTCGTCCCGTACTGAACCGAATATCCAACCAGTGGGGTGCATGGTCCGAGATAACTATCCCCACATTCTCTGCCCCCTCCACCCCAACCAAAATCTCCAGACTCACTACAAAGTGATCACTCCTCGAATACACCTTACAGACGTGTGAAAAGAAGGAATACTCCCTTCTCCCTGGGTTCTGAAAGTGCCGTGGATCCACCATACCCATCCTCTCCATAAACCCCCCCCAGCTCCCTTGCCATTCGTACCCTACCCATTGACCTGAGGCTCGATCTATCCACCATCGGCTCCAGGACACAGTTAAAATCTCCTCCCATGATCAACTGGTACGTGGCCAAATCCGGGATTGCTGCCAGCATCCCCCTCAAAAAACCCACATCATCCCAATTTGGGGCATACACATGTACCAGCACTACCGGTGCCCCTTCCAATACCCCACTCACAATCACATATCTCCCACCTGGATCCCTCATCTCCTTTGCACTCACGAATCCCATTTTTTTGCTCATTAAAATCGCCACACCCGTCGATTTCAAATCAAACCCCGAGTGAAAAACCTGCCCAACCCATCCCTTCCTTAACCTAAGCTGGTCCTTCACACGGAGGTGTGTCTCCTGCAAAAAGACAACCCCGCTTTCAAGCTCCTGTGGTGCGCGAACACTCGCGACCTTTTAACCGGCCCATTCAGTCCCAGGGCGTTCCACATTACCAACCTTACTGGAGGCTTGCGCCTCCAATCCCCTCTACCGTCCGTCATCTTCCCCACTTATCTTTGTGTTTAACATCTGTTTGTTTGCTTTTGTAAAAAGCTACCTGGAGTTCAGGAGAAGTCGTTGTTTGGGTGGGGGAGGGTAAGGCCAGCATGGCCAAAATGGGATTCGTGAGTGCGAAGGAGGTGATGGATCCAGGTGGGAGATATGTGATTGTGAGTGGGGTATTGCCCCTTTAATTCCACTCTGTACCTAGCCCATCCCAGATGGCACCTTTCTTCGCCCTTGACCATGTCATCTCTCACCCCCTGCCGTGTCGCAGAAACCTCCCCCCACCGCTGCTTTTCCCCTTCCCCTTCTTCCCCCCCCCACTTCCCCTTTCCCCCTCCCCCCAGCCAGCCCTCTTGGCCTTCTCCCCCACCACCTCACTTCCGTTCACCAGCATAACCTGCTGGCGCGGCTGCCCCTGCCCAAAGGCACATCCTAATGATCTCCCCCCCCCCCCCCCCCCCCCCCCCCCACTCCTCAGCTCAAAGAAGAAGGCCTCCTGCTGGCCTAACCCTCCCCCACCCAAACAACGACTTCTCCTGAACTCCAGGTAGCTTTTTACAAAAGCAAACAAACAGATGTTAAACACAAACAGTCCCATAAAACAGGAGGGGGATGAAACATCCACCCCCACATAAGCTTTTCACCCCGACAACTCCTTACAATCTCAACATTGAATAGAAACCACCCTCCAAACAAAAAAAGGCAAAAATCCCCCAATCCCTACACCCACTTCAAACATGCTCCCGACCATTACATAGTGCCAGCATCCCGGTTCCCAAGCATTGTCCACGCAGTTCTCCCCGTTTATGCTCCTTAATGAAGTCTTCAGCCACTTCTGGGGTCTTGAAATAATACTCCCGGCCTCCGAACGTCACCCATAATTTTGCCGGTTAGAACACCCCAAACCTAGCCCTGGAGGAGGCGGGGCCGGGCAAGGCGAAAGCGCGGGCTTTCTGCGGGTTTCCCGCGCTGGGAGATGGTGGGGGCGGGGTCGGGGCTGAGAAGCGCGGGTCGTTGCTGGCTGTTTTCTTTTCCCGCGCGAGAGCGGGGCGGGGGGGGGGGGGTAGGACCCATTGACAGGCACAATGGAAGAGGGGTAGTCCCACGTGGGGAGGAGTCGGAGGTAGGGCGGGAGTTGCCGGGGTCAGCAGAGTTAGCTGGCTCACGGGAGTGCTATGGAGGGAGGGGGGCGGCTAGGAGGGGTCCTAGCCGGGGGGGTGGGGGGGGGGGGGGGGGGCGCACCGGGTTGCTGCTGAAACGGTCAGGAAGGAGCTGGAGGACGCAGGGGTGCTGGAGGGGGGGAGTTGCCGCCGTGGGAAACTGGCAGAACGGGGGATGCTGGCCGGTGGTGGGCAAGGGATGGGGTATGGCTAATCGGCAGGGGAGGGGGGCAGGGAGCCCTCTGATCCAGCTGATAACCTGGAATGAGAGGGGGCTGAATGGGCCGATCAAATGGGCCCGGGTATTTGCGCACCTGAAGGGGCTGAAGGCGGATGTGCCATGCTCCAGGAGACACACCTGAGAGTGGTTGTCCAGGTTCGGCTGAGGAAGGGATGGGTGGGCCAAGTATTTCACTCAGGGCTGGACGAGAAGAGTAAGGGGGTGGCGATCCTGGTGGAGAAGAAGGTGTCATTTGAGGCTTTAAATGTGGTGGCTGACAGTGGCGGGAGATATGTGATGGTGAGTGGTAAGCTGCAGGGGGAGCGGGTGGTGTTGCTGAATGTTTACGCCCCTAATTGGGACGATGCGGGGTTTATGCGGCGTATGTTGGGCCGCATTCCGGACCTGGAGGTGGGGGGCCTGATCATGGGGGGGGGACTTCAACACGGTACTGGATCCCCCATTGGATCGATCCAAGTCCCGGACGGGTAGGAGGCCGGCGGCGGCCTAGGTGTTGAGAGGATTTATGGACCAGATGGGGGGGGGTGGATCCCTGGAGGTTTGCGAGGCCAAGGGCCAGGGAATACTCGTTTGTCTCCCACGTACATAAGGCCTACTCGAGGATTGATTTTTTTGTCCTGAGCAGGGGGTTGGTTTCGAAGGTTGAGGATGTGGAATACTCCGCCATTGCCATTTCAGATCATGCCCCGCACTGGGTGGACCTCGGGCTGGGGGAAGAGAGGGACCAACGTCCGCTCTGGCGCTTGGAGGCGGTGCTGCTGGCAGATGAGGAGGTGGCCGAGAGGGTTCGGGGGTGTATCGAGAGGTACCTTGAGGCCAATGACAATGGGGAGGTCTGAGTGGGGACGGTCTGGGAGGCATTGAAGGAGGTGATGAGGGGGGAACTGATCTCCATCCGAACCCATAGGGAGAGGGGGGAGCAGAGGGAGAGGGAGAAACTGATAGGGGAGATGGTGCGGGTGGATAGGAGATATGCGAAGGCTCCAGAGGAGGGATTGCTGGGGGAGAGGCGTAGCCTTCAGGCCAGATTCAACCTATTGACTACCAGAAAGGCGGAAGCTCAGTGGAGGAAAGCACAGGGGGCGGTGTATGAATATGGGGAGAAGGCGAGCAGAATGCTGGCGCACCAGCTCCGAAAACAGGACGCGGCCAGGGAGATTGGGGGAGTGTCAGATAAGGCTGGGAAGGTGGTGCGGAGGGGAGTAGATGTTAACGGGGTCTTCAGAGACTTCTGTGGGGAACTGTACCTGTCGGAACCCCCGGTGGAGGGGGGTGGAATGGGGCGCTTCTTGGACAAGCTGCGATTCCCGAGGGTGGAGGAGGAGCAGGTGGAGGGACTGGGGGCGCCGATTGAGCTGGAGGAGCTGGTTAAAGGGATAGGGAGCATGCAGTCTGGGAAGGTGCCGGGACCGGACGGGTTTCCGACGGAATTTTATAAAAGGTATTTGGACCTGTTGGGCCCCCTGTTGGTCCGGACCTTTAACGAGGTAAGGGAGGGGGGGGCTTTGCCCCCAACTATGTCACGGGCGCTGATTTCCTTGATCCTGAAGCGGGACAAGGACCCTCTGCAGTGCGGGTCATATAAGCCGATTTCGCTGCTAAACGCCGACGCCAAGCTGCTGGCAAAGATCCTGGCCACTAGAATAGAGGATTGCGTGCCCGGGGTCATTCATGAGGACCAGATGGGGTTTGTGAAGGGAAGGCAGTTGAATACGAACATGCGAAGGCTCCTCAATGTCATTATGATGCCGGCCATGGAAGGGGAGGCGGAGATAGTGGTGGAATTGGATGCGGAGAAGGCCTTTGATAGGGTTGAGTGGGAGTATTTGTGGGAGGTGTTGGAGAGGTTTGGGTTTGGGGAGGGGTTTATCCGGTGGGTGAGGCTGCTCTACGAGGCCCCGATGGCGAGTGTAGTCACAAATAGGAGGAGGTCGAAATACTTTCGGCTGTACTGGGGGACGAGACAGGGGTGCCCCCTGTCCCCCTTGCTCTTCACGTTGGCGATTTAGCCCCTGGCCATGGCATTGAGGGAGTCAGGGAACTGGAGGGGCCTGGTGCGGGGTGGGGAGGAGCATCGAGTGTCGCTGTATTTGGACGACCTGTTGCTGTATGTGGCGGACCCGGTGGGGGGGATGCCGGAGGTGATGAGGATTCTTAGTGAATTCGGGGGTTTCTCTGGGTATAAGTTGAACCTGGGCAAGAGTGAGTTGTTTGTGGTGCATCCAGGGGATCAAGAGGAGGGGATTGGTAGGCTCCCACTGAAGCAGGCAGGGAAGAGCTTCAGGTACCTAGGGGTCCAGGTGGCTGGGAGCTGGGGGGCCCTGCACAAGCTCAACCTCACAAGGTTGGTGGAGCAGATGGAGGAGGCGTTTAAGAGGTGGGATATGTTACCGCTGTCACTGGCGGGGAGGGTGCAGTCCGTTAAGATGACGGTGCTCCTGAGGTTTTTGTTCCTGTTCCAGTGCCCCCCCATCCTTATCCCGAAGGCCTTTTTTAGGAGGGTCAACATGAGTATCATGGGATTTGTGTGGGCGCATGGGACTCCAAGGGTGAGAAGAGTGTTCCTGGAACGGGGTAGGGATGGGGGGGCTGGCGTTGCCCAACCTCTGTGGGTACTATTGGGCTGCCAACGCAGCGATGGTGCGTAAGTGGGTAATGGACGAGAAAGGGGCAGCATGGAAGAGGATGGAGGCGGTGTCATGTGTGGGCACGAGCCTGGAAGCGCTGGTAACGGCGCCGTTGCCGCTCCCTGCAACGAGGTATACCACGTGCCTGGTGGTGGCGGCTACCCTCAAAATTTGGGGGCAATGGAGACGGCATAGGGGAGAAGTGGGGGGCTCGATGGAGGCCCCGATATGGGGGAACCATCAGTTTGTCCCAGGGAGCATTGATGGCGGATTTCTGGGCTGGCACAGGGTAGGGGTTAGGAGGTTGAGGGACATGTTTGTGGAGGGGAGGTCCGCGAGCTTGGGGGAGTTAGAGGGGAAGTTTGGGCTCCCCCCGGGGAACATGTTTAGGTACATGCAGGTGAGGGCGTTTTCCAGGCAGCAGGTGGAGGGGTTCCTCTTGCTGCCCCCACGAGGGGTGCGGGATCGGTTGCTTTCGGGAGTGTGGGTTGGAGGAGGGAGGATTTCGGGCATATACCGGGTAATGCAGGAGGTAGACGAGGCCTCGGTGGAGGAACAGAGGGGTAAATGGGAAGAGGAGCTGGGGGAGGATATTGAGGAGGGGACGTGGGCGGGTGCCCTGGAGAGAGTGAATTCCTCCTCTTTCTGTGTGAGGCTTAGCCTCACACAGTTCAAGGTGCTGCATAGGGCCCACATGACTTGGACGAGGATGAGTAGGTTTTTCGGGGGCGAGGACAGGTGTGCTAGCTGCTCGGGGAGCCCAGTGAACCACGCCCATATGATTTGGGCGTGCCCAGCGCTGGGGGAGTTTTGGAAGGGGGTAGCAAGGACGGTGTCGAGGGTGGTGGGATCCAGGGTGAAGCCAGGCTGGGGACTCGCAATTTTTGGGGTTGCAGTGGAGCCGGGAGTGCAGTAGGCGAAAGAGGCCGGGGTTCTGGCCTTTGCGTCCCTAGTAGCCCGGCGGAGGATCTTACTCCAATGGAAGGATGCGAGGCCTCCGAGCGTGGAGGCCTGGATCAATGATATGGCGGGGTTCATTAAATTGGAGAAGGTGAAATTTGCCCTGAGGGGATCAGTACAAGGGTTCTTTAGGCGGTGGCAGCCTTTCCTGGACTTCCTGGCAGACCGGTAGGGAAATAGGCCGGCAGCAGCAGCAACCCGGGGGGGGGGATGGGGAGGGAGGGAGGGGGGGGGGGTGTAGCCATGCTGGCCACGCAAAATGGACACAGAGCCAAACTAAAATGGAAGACAGCAGGGAAAGCCTGTTTAGTGAGAACAGACAGCCTGCTCTCAACTAATTAGCATTTTGCAAGCAGCAAACCAGTTTTCTGGCCAGGTGCAGATCTCCAAGCCAAAGGTGTTAATGGCAAAGCGCTTAACATTCTGATGAGGCAGCCCAGATCCAGGCACACACAATGGCAACATTTCCATCTCAATGTAGCACTTAATTGGTTGTGCAAACAGGATGGCACCAGAGTAACGAATATCGAAACCACCCCCCAACATCGAGGGAAGCCCCCGCATTGGAGGATTTCGAAGGTAGCCGTTTGGAAACGTTCCAATCGGTACCGAAAGGTAGAGCCCGCCTAGAAGGGGGCAAGGACATTAGAGAGGGGTATAAAAGCAAATTCCCCACAGAGCCCGGTCTGTTAAACTCGTGCTCCGGCTCTGACTGACATCTTGCATCCTGACTCCAGCCGTTGAGCACCAGCCGCCGAAACCGTAAGTTCAACGCTCGCTACGCGATCCAAGCCCACTAGACTCCCAAGTACCAGAGCGCTTGCTGAAGGCTGCAGTACAAGACCAGGACGAAGGCCTCGTTCTCTGACCTTGCCTGTTCCTGTTAGATAAGTATTCTGTTCACTTAAGTTTAGTTATAGCTTAGTCTCTTAGTGTGTGCATGAGTATTTATTATAACTGTATAATAAATATTGATCGTTTGAACTTTACTAATCGGTGTATCGTCTTTATTACTTTGAACTTGACCTTGGAATACTTGTGACGTTGCCTATACGGCAACTGGCGACTCCAGAGCTAAATAATTACATAGAACAGAGCCTAGTAGTGTTAAGCACACGTCGAACCCGGAGGCGTGTTAATACACTCCAATAAACGCGTTTTACAACCACAGTAAAACGTGCAACATTTAGTGGCGACTTCCTGGCGGGACACGGTTGTAAGTGGAAACCCCACACCGTCCAGGACCCTGAAATTTGAATTAGAACTCCAAATTGCAGAGAAAGAAAGAGATCACAAGTATTCAAGGTGTTCAAAATAATAAGCGAAATTCGGAAGTGTGTTTAGTGCATGCGTACTAACAGGGCTGTAAGGTAAAACTGAAAGCTTTTTGTTGCGACAAACTTTCGGTAGTTTTGTGATCGGAAAATAGCGTAAGCCGTACCCTTTTCTCGAAACACCACCCCAGCAACCCCCTGTTCCAAATTATACAAAGAGAGTCAGAGGAAATGGCCATGCAGGCAATGGAACGTCTGATGGATCCAGCAAAGTTTGTGGTCGCAGCGACCAGCAGCAGTAGCAGAGTAGGCCAGTGTCCCACGTGGGAGCTGGAACTCCGCAAATATTTACAAGGAAAGGGATGGCCCCTTTGGAAAGAGTTTTGTGCAAATGAGGAGACAGGTCCCGGGAGTATAGGTCATACTTGGTGGGAGAACCTCTCTCAAATACACAAAAAGAACCTAGGTAAAGCACGCAAGCCGATTGCGATTGTGTCCTGCTTGGCACAGTTGCGAGGCGCAGAGGAGGTCATCAGGACGCTCCGGACAGATTTAGAAGAGAGGAATAGGATGAGTAAGGTCGATGTCAGGGACATCGAGAAAGAAAACCTGGAATTAAAAGGGAAGTTGGCAGAGAAGGATAGAGAGGTGGATGATGCCAAAAGGGCTCATCAGTCTTGTCTAGCTCATCTGAGCAGTTCCCAGACCCAGTATGAGAAAGCCTATCAGGACGTGCAACGTGCCGTTCTGATAAGACAGGAATCGGAAAAGCAGGTGGAGGCATTGCAGAGGCAATGTTCTGATCTCAAAGCAGCTTTGAGAGCACTCCATGCTGCAACGACCGAACAAAGACAAAGCACAGTTGACCACGCGAAATGCAGGAAACAGATTGCGGAATTGCAATCTCTGCTTTCGGTGCAGAATGGCTTCCAAAGCACCTTTGGAGCACAGTTAGATGGGGAAAACGCCCCAGATTGGCAGGAATTAAGTGAGACAGCGCAGCGTTATGTTCAGGGAACATGTGCGCCAGCAGCTCAGCAGAAACGACAGGCACCCCAACCCCCCACAGCTCAGACCATAACCGCACCCATGAATCCCGTAACCACGCAGAGAAAAGCCGAATCAGAAGGCGCCCCAGACATAACCTACACCACCCCCTTAACAGTAACCCAGCTAAGGGACGCGTGTGAAAAGATCACTCCGTTCCTCCCCGCCGCAGACCCCCACCAGTTTTTCGCTAAAGTAAAACAGCAGGCTACCATGTACGGCCTGGATGAGAGAGAACAGGTTAAGCTCACCGTGCTGAGCTTAGACCAGAGTGTAGTAGCAGCCCTCCCCGGCCCACAGAACGTGGCAGGAGGCAGCCTAGAGGAGATGCACACCGCCATTTTAGATGCCATAGGGTACAATAGAGGTGACCCCGTAGAAGGATTGAATAAGTGCAGGCAGAAAAGATCCGAACACCCCACAGCATTCGCAGGAAGGCTGTGGATTCATTTCAGCGCAGTTTTCGGACAGTTAGATAGAGCGCATTTAACCCGTGAAAACATGGTTAAGTGGACGCGCACAATTATCTCCCACGCAACAGAAGCAGGACAGAGCGCTTGCAATAGCTATGACCCCTCAGAAGAGGCCCATAACGAAAAATGGGTCCTGAAAAGATTGTCCCGCGCTTGGGAGCAATCGCTTCAGGCAAAAGGCAAAGTTAGATCCCCAGAAGAGGCTCAGGCTGCTGCAGATATCCAAGCAGTCAGAGAGCACCAGAAGCCCGTATGGGTAAATGAAGGCAAGAGCAGCCCACAACAGAAAGGACAGGAATGCTATAACTGTGGACAGTTAGGGCATTGGGCAAAAGAGTGCAATGCACCCCAGCGATCTCAGAGAGGCCAGCAGACAAGCACTCTGAACCGCAATAAGTCAAAACCGATCCATAACGTTACAGTACAGTCAGGACCCACCAATGTGGACGAGACGAACTGACGGTGTTCGGGCTCCCCCACTTGGGTCTGTGACACACTATGGGACTCATCAGGGAGGCCCGTAGTCACAGCGAAAGTCAAAGGGAAGCCCATAGAGTTACTGTGGGACACAGGAGGATCCCGCACCACCATTAACTCCACAACCACGGCACACTCAGACACGTGGCCGACCACCTCCACCATTACACTTAGCGGGTTCACCGGACACTCGCAGCAGGGACATATCACAGCACCCGTAGCGATCCAGCTAGGGAACATTAGCACAAGGCACCCCGTAGTTCTAGTAAACCTTCCCAGGACAGCAGAACACATCCTAGGGATAGATTTTATGAACACACACAGCTTATCGTTCGACCCAGTGAACCAGTGTGTCTGGCGAATGGCTAGATCAGACAGAGCCCCAGCCACCCTCACAGTAGGAGACTACGCTAATCGGATTAGCGCAGTGGGAGAGTACTCATTCGACCTGACTACACTCCACACCGACCGACAAATTAAGGCCCTACTAAACAAACACAGGACAGCATTTGCAAGTCACCGTCATGACTGTGGCAGAATGACTGGACAAGTTCATGTTACCGGACAGGACCCCCGACCGCAAAAGCAATATAGATTTCCCCTTGAAGCAGAGGTGGAAATAGAAAAAGTTATAGGTAGCTTGTTGGACCAAGGTGTACTGAGAACGGTAGCCTCCACCAACAATGCCCCTATTTGGCCAGTGAGGAAGCCCGATGGATCATGGCGTCTGACCATCGATTATCGGGAACTCAACAAAGTAACCCCCGCAGTAGCCCCAACGGTAGCTACTAGTCCCGAGACCATGCTCAAGCAGGGTCTCAACGCCAAGTACTTCACGGTATTGGATATCAGTAACGGATTCTGGTCCATACCATTGGCAAAAGCGTGCCAATACAAATTCGCATTCACTTTTAAAACTCAGCAGTACACGTGGACATGCCTCCCACAAGGATTCCACAATTCCCCCTCCATTTTCCACCGACAGCTGGCAAGTGGATTAGAAAAATATTCCCGACCTGAATGTCTGGTACAGTATGTAGACGACCTACTACTGCAGACAGACACAAAGGCAGAGCACATTTCGCTTCTGGCCGAACTCCTGGAACTCTTGACTGAAATTGGCTGTAAAGTTAACCCGAAAAAGGCCCAAATATTGGAAAGTAAAGTGATGTATTTGGGAACAGTCATCACGCACGGCAAACGCGAGATCGAATTCAAAAGAATTGATTCGATCGTCAAATTGCCCCTTCCCCAGAATGTTTCAGCCCTCCGGTCGTTTTTAGGACTGGTTGGTTATTGTCGGAACCACATCGACAGATTCGCGACAAAAGCCGCCCCACTTTCAGACCTCCTTAAGAAAGGAGCCCCCTGGGAATGGCTTCCGCAGCATACAGGCGCTGTGGAAGAGTTAAAACGAGCCCTTAGTGCAGCACCCGCGCTGCTAGTCCCCGACCAACTTTCCCCGTACGCAATCGAGGTAGCTAGCACAGATCTGACCCTCTCGGCCGTGTTGCTTCAGGAACGGCACGAGCAGCTAAGATCAGTGGCTTATGCCTCCCGACTGTTAGACCCGGTAGAACAAGGATTTTCAGCCTGTGAGAGGCACCTCCTTGCTGTCTTCTGGGCAGTACAGTATTTTTCATACATAACCGGACTAAACCCCATCACCATTCTAACCGAACACACACCCACACAGCTACTACTAGACGGTCGACTGAAGGACGGTTCAGTTAGCCAGATTAGGGCAGCTAGGTGGACCCTACTTTTACAAGGACGGGACATTACTGTAAAACGGACACGCACACACACATATTTAGCAGACAACCTCCAATACCCCGGACAGCCCCATGACTGTGAAATTGTAGCTCCCCTGCATAACACAGGACCCTTTTTAGCAAAAACACCCCCCAGGAAGATAGGGAACCCAAAACAAAGCCCCCAGCCCACAGACACGTGTGGACCCTTGAGGATTTATGTAGACGGTTCCTCCACAGTTTTAAATGGTGAGCGTATCACAGGATGCGGCATCTATGTAGAGGACGCGCAGGGGCGCGCTCTCGAAGAGATAGCTCTTAAGTTACCAGGTCACTTAGGCGCGCAGGCAGCAGAGCTAGCAGCCATAGCGTATATAGTGGACCACCCCGATTCTTTCCCCAGCCCAGCAGACATATATTCAGACAGCTTATATGTCTGCAATAGCCTAACAGATTTTCTGCCCCTGTGGAGGACACGAGGTTTTGTCTCCGCAGACGGAAAACCCCTTCCATCAGCCCCCTTACTCCAGCATATCCTAGACAAAGCGAAGGACAGGACCTTTGGCATTATAAAAGTTCGCAGCCACCATAGGTCATCACCCCCTGGGAATGTAAAAGCCGACGCATTGGCTAAGGCAGGTTCCAGGAGAGGACACTTATGGACCCCCCCAGTTAGCGCACCAGCTAGCGCCCCTGTGAGCGCAGTACAAGTCTCACAAACAGAGGTTAAAGATCTCGTAACAGCACAGAAACAGGACGGAGACCTCAGGGAGGTTTTCAAGGGAAACTTTGTGCCTGCGTACGAACACTTTAAACACACACTGACCACACATGAGGGTGTGATCATTAAGGACCAACTTTATGTGGTCCCGAAGCAGGACAGGAATCAGATGATTGCCTTGTTCCATGACGGACACGGGCATCAGGGAATTGATGCAACAACGAGGCACCTCAGGCAACTCTGTTGGTGGCCTAATCTCAGGACTGATGTCACACACTACATTGAGAATTGCCTGATTTGTGCTCAGAATAACCCGGAGAGGTATTCTGAGAAGGCACAACTTCGGCATACTCGCCCAGTTAACGGCCCTTGGACAAACCTCCAGATCGATTTTATAGGTCCATTGCCCCCTTGTAGGAATGGCTATAAATACGTTCTGGTGGTCATCGACACCTTTACCAAATGGGTAGAGGCATTTCCCTCACGAACAAACACAGCTAAGACAGCTGCAAAGATCCTGACCCACCACATCTTCACGAGATGGGGTTTACCCCGAAGTATCGATTCGGACCAGGGATCTCACTTTACAGGACGGGTCATGAGGAACGTCCTGACAATATTCGGTATAAAGCAAAATTTTCATATTGCGTATCATCCACAGTCCAGCGGGATTGTGGAGCGCATGAATCGGACCCTAAAAACGACCCTCAGGAAAATGGTTCAACAGAACAATTCCACATGGGATTCAGTGCTCCCATTTGCACTTATGTTCATAAGGAACACTGTCTCCACATCGACAGGATACACACCACACACACTCATGACCGGACGCCCTATGAAAGGTACAGAATTCCTTTTAGGACTGGACATGACAAGCCCCGAAGTGACGGCCCTCACACATGAAAAGGCAGTTAAAGATCTAGTTGAGACTGTGAGGTCGGCACAGATCGCAGCCGCAGTCCAGCTAGGGAAACGCCGACAGCAACGTACTGCCTGTTTCAATAAGACCGTACACACCACAGAATTCCAGGTTGGGCAACAGGTAATGTTATCTGTTTATAACCCCAGCAGTTTTTTGGCTCCAAAATATTCCGGTCCCTACTCAATTTCGGACAAAATTAGCCCCTCCGTTTACAGGATAAAGTATCCTAATGGGAAGACCGCGTGGTTCCATATAAACCAGTTAAAGGCATATGGAACACAGGCCAACCATGCTCACCATGTCCTGCTGGATGCAGCAGAACACTTCACCCCGCCCACCAGAGACACTTTTCCACCATCCCGCTCACAGACCAGTTCATCCACGGACTCGCCCACGACTCCGCCCACAGACCACTACAGACCACGCCCCGACACGCCCACAAGCTGCCACAGCAGAGACAGCAGGACTGACACTGACTCTGAAGACAGCAACAGCACACAGCCATACAGCCCACACTGCACCAGCTACGACCCCGACTCCATTGACCCCATGGAAGTCACCTACCTCAAATATCCAGAACCACCACCCGACCCCGACTACCCCGACAACACACTCGACACTACACAATGGCACAGGGACAATTCCTACAGACTTGTCCGCAATGATGAAAGTGACCCCCGGTCACACAATTCCAAAGTTTCATGCCTGATCCACACAAGGGTGTGGGATCCGGGAGAGCAGGACGACACGGTGTCTGACTCCCGACACGGCAACCCCTTTGTGACCCTGTTCACAGAGGCAGAATCAAAGTGAGGTGTCCAGATGATGTAAAATAGGAATTGTTTGAGGGAAACGATGTCCTTTCTGATGGAACCTGCACGTATGTTTGTCTTCGTTTTATGTTTGTTTGTCTCAGGATTGTACATTGTTCAGCTGGAGGATGGACATCTTCTTTTCAGCTGAAAAGATTGTGACCACCTCACATACACGTTAGTTTGTCTGCCGAAACTTTTGAGAACTTCGGTTTGATTGGAGATCCTTTCCAAAGTTGTAAGGCCACTCGCCAAATAGCTTGTCCGCAGATATCTCTGAGAACTTCAGTGATGTCCTCAGTTGGAGCATCTTGGCTCCCTTGGTTTTTTTTTAGGTGCCCCTCTATTCGGCGAAATAGAGGCTGCAAGTCATGGTCAATACATTCATACCCGTTTTTCTCTCCAGGTTACTCAGGCAGTGGACAAACGGCACTGAGGACCCGCCCTGTCTGAGAACCAACCCTTGGTCAGCCAAGCTCGGGTATGGCACAGCACGCCCTACCCGGGGATCCCATCCAACTCGTACCCGTCGCGGCCCATACGCAACTCATTCGGATGTTTGTTTCAAAGTTTGTTTTCATTTTAAGTTAGGTAGCCCTTCGGCCGCCATCCCACATGCTATTTACATCCGGGAACATTCGGATGGTAAATCAGCAAAGCCTGCGAGACGGCTCGCAGAAGGAAGGATTGTTAGGTGTATGCTGGTCTTTAAATTCGCTTTTTGAAAAAAGAAATGAGGGGAGTCACAGGGTGTGACTTAGCCAGTCATTTTAAAGGGTCAATTGGGTTTTGAAAGACAGATGCACTAACAAGTAAAGGTCTTAAACTGTGTATTGACAGATACTGTGCTTGATCCCAAAGGTTTCAAAGGACGAGACAGAGGTCGAAGCCAGGATTGTCAATACCGGAGGAAGAAGGAAGAGAAAGAAGAAGAACAGCAAAATGATGGAAGCCCACTTATTACTGTTTAATGTCATATGTATATGTGTGGAAGCAAGACACGTTTCCCCCACAACCCCCACCGTAAATGTTTCAATTACAGCAAACCCCCAGTGCTCAGCTCTGATCAGCGAGATTCAGACCTGGTGTACTAAATTCATGACGTGGTACTCCATGTCCTATATAATCGAATCACTGTTGGTGATCGCGATCCTCATCATACTAGTGCAGACCCTCAGGTTGAGGAAATGGAAGAGGAGAGCCTCTCGTTCCAGCACCTCACCCATCTATAGAGTTCAATCCCCCATCTTCGGATTCCACCAAACCCCTCAACCCCTCACTGATTACAACACTCTGTAAATAAAAATTCAGCCATGTATTATATTGTTCCATACTCGACTGCTGAGTTGGGAAGTGTGATGTTGTGGTGTGAATGGTTAAGATTTTAGAGTGATGAAATGTTAAGTTAAAGTTAAGGTTAATAGTGATAGGTAGAGGTTCCCAGTTGTAGTAATGCATGTCCCTTTGACATAGGGCCAAGTAGAGATGTTAGTTAAAAAATTTTTTTCTTCTTCCCATAGTTTAAGATAGAGTAGAACAGGAACTGGCAAGAGGTCAGAACACAAGGAAGGCAAAGTACATAGGTGATCCTTCACAATAGTATGATTGTGAGGATCACAAGGAGGGAATGTAGCCATGCTGGCCACGCAAAATGGACACAGAGCCAAACTAAAATGGAAGACAGCAGGGAAAGCCTGTTTAGTGAGAACAGACAGCCTGCTCTCAACTAATTAGCATTTTGCAAGCAGCAAACCAGTTTTCTGGCCAGGTGCAGATCTCCAAGCCAAAGGTGTTAATGGCAAAGCGCTTAACATTCTGATGAGGCAGCCCAGATCCAGGCACAAACAATGGCAACATTTCCATCTCAATGTAGCACTTAATTGGTTGTGCAAACAGGATGGCACCAGAGTAACGAATATCGAAACCACCCCCCAACATCGAGGGAAGCCCCCGCATTGGAGGATTTCGAAGGTAGCCGTTTGGAAACGTTCCAATCGGTACCGAAAGGTAGAGCCCGCCTAGAAGGGGGCAAGGACATTAGAGAGGGGTATAAAAGCAAATTCCCCACAGAGCCCGGTCTGTTAAACTCGTGCTCCGGCTCTGATTGACATCTTGCATCCTGACTCCAGCCGTTGAGCACCAGCCGTTCAACGCTCGCTACGCGATCCAAGCCCACTAGACTCCCAAGTACCAGAACGCTTGCTGAAGGCTGCAGTACAAGACCAGGACGAAGGCCTCGTTCTCTGACCTTGCCTGTTCCTGTTAGATAAGTATTCTGTTCACTTAAGTTTAGTTATAGCTTAGTCTCTTAGTGTGTGCATGAGTATTTATTATAACTGTATAATAAATATTGATCGTTTGAACTTTACTAATCGGTGTATCGTCTTTATTACTTTGAACTTGACCTTGGAATACTTGTGACGTTGCCTATACGGCAACTGGCGACTCCAGAGCTAAATAATTACATAGAACAGAGCCTAGTAGTGTTAAGCACACGTCGAACTCGGAGGCGTGTTAATACACTCCAATAAACGCGTTTTACGCCCATAGTAAAACGTGCAACAGGGGAGGGGGGGAGGGGGGGGGTTTGGATCGGTGGGAGGGAGAACTGTGTACATGGGTCTGTGGGATGTGGCGGGTGCTATCTCTTTCCCTTTTGTTGTTTGGGTGTTCTTTTGTTTTTTCTTTTGTTTGTAGTTGCTTTTGAAGTTGGGTGGGTATTGTTCTTGGGGTGTTACCGCGGTTGTTTTGTTAATAGAGTTGAGATGTTTATATTTTGTAAAAATTTCAATAAAAATTATTTTTTAAAAAAGAACACCCTAAACCAGATCTGCTTCCGGTTGCCGGTACAGAACCGCCTTGGCCATGTTGAAACCTGCCCGCTGTTTTGCCAACTCAGCTCCGATGTCCTGATAAATCCAGAAGTTATTTCCTTCCCAGTTGCAGCTATGCATCTCCCTGGCCCACGGTAGAATTTTCTCTTTCTCCACAAATTTATGGATGCTCATGATCACTGCCCACGGTGGCTCCACAGCTCTAGGCTTTTGCCTCAGAGACCTATGCGCTTGGTCCCCTTCTGCAAACCAGTCGCGCCAGCATCCTCGAGATGTAACTCGTGGCACTCACACCTTCCACTCCTTCAGACAGGCCCACTATTCGCAGGTTCTGCCTTCTCGAGGCATTCTCCTGCTCCTGCACTTTTGCCCTCAGCGTTTTACAAAGGTCTCCGAGCAGCCCCATCTCCGCCTCCAGAGCCATCACACAATCGCTGTGGTCCAAGATCACTCCTTTAATCTCCCGAATCTGTGACCCCTGCACCTCCAAACACCTCTCCATCCGCTCCAAAGTACTCTTCAGGTGTGCCACAGCTTCTGCAATGGCCTTTGCATGATCCTCATGCATTTCTTTCTTCTGTTTATGGAATTCCTCCTTGATTCCTCCTGCATGCCGGAAGATACTGTCTGTGAAGCACAAGACTGTTTCAACTTTCCAGCCAAACCGCTCACTGTTTTCTGCCGGGTCCGGTGATCAGAAGACATACCATTCCAGGGGTAAACTACTCCTCTAACATTCACCTTCGCCTTTTCATCAAAATTCCACCCAGATCTGGATAAAAAGAGCCCTTTTCTGTGACTTTGAACAGGAACAGCCCTTTATGTGACCAATCACTCCATGGTCACAAGCGGAAGTAGAACAGAATATTTCTCACTGACTAATCGCAGTCAGTAAAGACGAAAATTGGCATGCGATAACTTTTGCTCACTTTTGCTAACAGTGACCTTGACTAGTTTGTGGTCACGTTATGTTTCTTATTGCAGAATGGGTGGCATGGTAGCACGGTAGCATAGTGGTTTGCACGGTTGCTTCACAGCACCAGGGCCCACGGTTCGATTCCCGCTTGGGTCACGGTCTGTGCAGAATCTGCACATTCTCCCCGTGCCTGCGTGGGTTTCCTCTGGCGCTCTGGTTTCCACCCACAAGTCCTGAAAGATGTTCGTGTTAGGCGAATCGGACATTCTGAATTCTCCCTTAGTGTACCCGAACAGGCGCCGGGAGTGTGGCAACTAGGGGATTTTCACAGTAACTTCATTGCAGCATTAATGTAAGACACTAATAAAGGTTATTACACCAATATTAAACGTGTTTGCTTGTGGGCAGGATGACACACTTGCTGGTATCATATTACCCTGTGGAAAGGTTGTAAGGTTTTGGGATTTGTGCATTAGGAAGGTTCTGTCTGTGCGTTCGCTCCATTTCTCGCCTTACTTCGGGAAAGCTTTTGCGAGGCGGTTGGGGAGCAATCTTGTCATAGACAACTCTCCTGACAGTCGCCCTACATTGGCGGGCCTTGCCGCCAGCTGCTGTTGCCATGACACCGTTTCTATGTTAGTAACTCGGCGGGGGTTGAGTTTTTCAAGAGAAAAAAAAATCCTTTCAGGCAGCATGTCCATCACTGTGACGTCAGGGGACATGTTGCTGAAAGCGGGGCCGGGGATGAGCGAGCTGCAGCGGCTGGGCGGCTGGCGGCAGAGCGGCCACTCCAGAGCCTCGGCACTTCTGCCGGATGGACTCCAGCCAGGCATGTGGCAGCAGGGGGGCACCCCCAACAAGCGGCACCGCTCGCTCTGGTCGGTGGATTTAATCGGAAGCCACGAAGCCCTGCTGAACGCGGCCGGGAGGGATGCTGCCATCCTGCTGAAGTCCATCGGAAATGCATCCAGGCAGTGGATCAGCCGGCCCTCCAATATCTTGCTGCTGTACTACCGGTGGAAATGGGCTGATGCTCTGAACGACATCGTCAATCTGTACAGAAGGTGAAGCTTTTCAGCCCCTTTGCTTCTGGGTCGCTTTGTTTTTTGTCACCTGTCTGTCGGGCCATTGACAAAAGATTTTCTAGAATGGCTTTGAAGATTTAAAGCTGTTTGCTTCTGAGTCCTTTTTTGTTGTTGTAGCCATGTGTCTTTCGAGACGTTTACACAAGATTTTGTTTATTTTCCTTTTTAAAAAATTTAGAGTACCCAATTCAATTTTTTCCAATTAAGGGGCAATTTAGCGTGTTCAGTCCACCTACCTTGCACATCTATGGTTGTGGGGGCGAAACCCACGCAAACACGGGGAGAATGTGCAAACTCCACACGGGACAGTGACCCAGAGCCGGGATCGAACCTGGGACCTCGGCATGGTGAGACTGCAGTGCTAACCACTGCACCATCGTGCTGCCCTTACTCAAGATTTTATAGAATGGCCTGAAGATTTAAAGCTGTTTGCTTCTGGGTCAGTTTGTTTTCGTCATGTGCCTTTCGAGACGTTTACACAAGATTTTATAGAATGGCCTGATCCACAGGGAAAGGATGCATTCTGGAATCTAGGTGGGGGGGGGGGGGGGGGGGGGGGGGGTTGCATTTTAAAATCTCTTCAGTGTTCTCTCAAGCTTTGGCAAAGAGTCACCCCAGACTCCAAATGCCAGCTCCATCCTCTCTCCCTAGATGCTGTCAGACCTGCTGAGATTGTCCAGCGTTTTCTGTTTTTGTTTCAGATTCCAGCGTCCTCGGTTGCTTGCTTTTCATTCATATTGAATCAAAGGGCAGAGTTTGGAAGGGATGTGACATTTGGAAACAGCAGCAGATTCTCCTCCTGGTCAATGTGAAGTGGTCCCTTTGCATTCAAAGTGTGTGTGGTCGCGATATCCTGCATGCGTTGACTCTCTTGAAATGAAATGAAATGCAAATTGCTTATTGTCACGAGTAGGCTTCAGTGAAGTTACTGTGAAAAGCCCCTAGGCGCCTGTCCGGGGAGGCTGGTACGGGAATCAAACCGTTCTGCTGGCCTGCTTGGTCTGCTTTAAAAGCCAGCGATTTAGCTCAGTGAGCTAAACCAGCCCCATGTATTTGTTTTTGTTCCCACCAAAAGAAGTGTCGAATAGTTTCTAATGCTTCATTCTGGTTGGTTTTTTTCACGCGCACACACACACACACACACGCACACAAAATGATTCCCCCTTTCTCTGACATGCATGCTCCTGTTCCGAGGAGACTGGTTTATGTAAAACTACAAGAGTGTCAGGGGGTACAGCAGGGGATATATCTCCAAACCATTAAGAAAGTTGTGGTAAATGATACTGGAAATCGGAAATAAAAACGGAAAATGCTGGATAAACTCAGCAGGTCTGGCAGCATCTGTGGAGAGAGAAACAAGAGTTAACGTTTTAAGTCCATATGACCCAAAACGGTGGCCTTGCTATCGATGGTGAATCTTGAAATATTTAATAGGAGTCAGGGCTACCAGCTACTTAAATTAGGGAACCTTCCGACTGTAAATTAATTCATTGTTCAAAACTGTGCTAATTAGAGAATACCTGACTGATCACATGGAGGTCAGGAGTTCAGCCTTGGCGGAGGGTATCGAATGGGGTCAATGCGCCTGCTGTGGAAGAGGTGACCTAGTTGTTAATAACCTATCCGCAGTATTTAATAAATCCTCATAAACGCAGAGCCAAGGCTCTGTAACAGCCCATTCTGTTCTGAACTTTCCAATGATACCTGATTGGAAAACCTGATCCAAATGATATCGTGGGGGGTTGTTATTGCCAACTTGTCAAGTCTTTTCATGTTTCCTGTTCTGAGAGGTGCTGTTAGATGATTGTTCCTCATCTGAACAGGATCGATTTCCCTCAGAACACCAAGCAGAGCAGACAGTCCCCAGCCCCCAGTGACTGTATTTGTGGACATTTGTGGATTATTTTTAGGATTTCACATTGAACGGCGCTATAACATTTCGCAGGTTCAGGGGACGGGTGTATTGTAACATTCCTGAGCTGATTTTATTGGTGTGATGTGTTTGACTCATTCCTGCAGCTTGCGACTTGTACACGTGAGAGATATTTTTAACTCTGTGCGGATCGGAGCTGCGCTCCCCCCCCCAAAAGAAAATCTGTTATTTTGTGCTTGCTCTATTGAACTATTCATTATCAAATGCTCGAAATCTGCATCTCAGCTCCAAATAAATGAGAAGAAGAACATGATCCTGAATGGGAGAAATCAAACATTTGTCATAGAAATTGCCAATGCCTGGCGCCTATAAGACCATAAGAAATAGGAACAGGAGTCGGCCATTCGGCCCCTCGAGACTGCTTCGCCTTTCAGTATGATCCTGGCTTATCATAGAAAGTTTGCAGGATAGAAAATAGGCCACTTTGCCCACCGTGTGTCTTTGTTCAAAAAACCAGCCATCGAACCTCATCCCGCTTTCTGGAAATTGGGTCTGTAGTCCTACTAGCTACAGCACTAGAGGTGAAAACCTCAATGAGTCACAAATATTGCTTGCCACCTGTCAGCCCAAGCTTGGATTCTGCTGTATGTTGACATAAATCCCTACAGTGCAGAAGGACATCATTCGCCCCATTGTCTGCACCGAACCTCCGAAAGAGCACCCTACCTATGCTCAGTCCCCTGCCCTATCCCCGTAATCCCAGTTAACCTGCACATCTTTGGAGACTACGGGGCAATTTAACAGGGCCACTCCACTTAACCTGCACATCTTTGGAATGTGGGAGGAAACTGGAGCACCTGGAAGAAACCCACTCAGACACTGGGAGAACGTGCAGACTCCACACAGACAGTCACCCAAGGCCACAATTGAACCCCTGGCGCTATGAGTTAATGGACAGCCTGCCATGGTTGGAGGTCCAGGGTTCCAGAGCTGTGGAGGTGTAGCTATATGGGGCTGGAGGGGTGTTGTATGGTGGACGAACAAAACTTAAAGGTCCAAGTTATAAGCCAATCATGGTCCCGGCATCATGCAGTTCGGGACATCTTACTGTGGCTTCAAATACGGGGGTAAAATAAAGGACGGGGTCACCCTGATATGGACTGTTTTCTAAACTGAGCAATTGTAAATGTTACAGAATTAAAAGTATAAAATTAAAAATGTAAATCTGGGAATCTGAATAAGTACAGCAAAAAAGTTAGTCAGTATCTAAGGTGAAATTGTTTCAGATGAATACATCTCTTTAGAACTGATCTGAAGTTAGCTGTGCACCTGAAATATGAGCCTGCATTTTTCTTATTTGAAAAATCTTCTGTAATTTTCTATTTTTCCTATCAAGTTAACAAGCTTCTTCAAATGAGATTAAAACTGGCAGTAAGTGTTGCTCCAGACTAATGGTTAGATGGAATAACATCTTAATAGCAATAGTTAACATGGGCTTTACGAGTGCACTTTTCAAAAAGAGCTGGATATAAATGTCTGAGTAAATGATAGAAAGGCGTACAAATATTTTGTAGATCAAATAACCCAGGGGACAACCTCCAACAGGACGTGCTGGAACTATCAACCATGAAAATCAACCATCAAGTGTTGATGAAGAAGGGTAAGTTATTTCAGGTTTGCACTCAATACATTTTGGAGTGAATAAAGAACAATACAGCACAGGAACAGACCCTTCGCCCCACCAAGCCTGTATCGGTCATGATACTACCCTTGGCCAATACCCTCAGCACTTCCTAGTGCCGTATCCCTCTATACCCATCCTCTCCATGTATTTGTCGAGATGCCTTTTGAACGCCGTTAATGTATCTGCTTCCTCAACCTCCCCTGGCAGCATGTTCCAGGCATTCATCACCCACTGTGTAAAAAACCTGCCGCTCTTAACTCCTCTAAACTTTGCCCCACAGACCTTAAACCTATGCCCCCTAGTGACTGACCCCTCCACCCTAGCAAAGATTGCCTGCCCATTCACTCTATCTATGCCCCTCATAATCTTGTAGACCTCTATCAGGTCGCCCCTCCGTTGTTCTAATGAAAACAGTCCAAGTCTATTCAGCCTCGCCACATGGCTAACACCCTCCAGACCAGGCAACATCCTGGTAAACCTCCTCGGCACTCTCTCCAAAGCAGACACATCCTTCTGGTAGTGTGGTGACCAGAATTGTGCGCAATATTCCAAGTGCGGCCTTACTGACATCAATACAACTGTAGCATGACTTGCCAGTTTTTATACTCGATGCCCTGTCCAATGAAGGCAAGCACTCTGTATGCTTTCATGACTACCTTGTCCACTTGTGTTGCCCATTCAAGGATCTGTGGACCTGTACGCCCAGATCTCTCTGACTTTCTATATTCCTACGAGTTTGCCATATAATGTATATTAAATCAGGCAGAGCTTTGCCTCCTCAGATTAGATGAGCTCACAAATGTAAATAAGAAAGGACATTCCTAGTTCAACTATGTAGAGAAAAATCTATGGACTCTCATAAAGTACTCCAGTTTTTCATGTTTCCCAATCTTTAATTATTGTTTACATATAACAAATAATTCTGGATGTTGGTGTTAAACCTGTTTTTCACTAGTTTGATTCAAGACCAGAAAACAAGAGTTGGGGGAGGGGGGAGTTTGCATTTACACAGCATCTTTCAAAGTACTTTGCAGCCAATGGAGTTCGATTGAAGTGTAGTCATTCTCTGTAATGTAGGAACATAACAACTGATTTGCATCCAGAAAGCCCCTACAGACAGCAATGTGATAATGAGCAACTAATTTATTTTTATTATGTTGATTGAGGGATAAATAGCCAGATCACCAGGAACAACTCTCTTGCTCTACTTGGAAATAGCACCTGGGATATTTTACCTCTTTCTGAGCGAGTAGGCGGGGCTTCCGTTTATTGGCTCGTCTGAAGGATGGCATCTCCAACGATGCAGCACTCCCTCAGTATTACACTGGAGTGTCAGCCGAGATTTCTGTGCTTGAGTTTCATGGAGTGCATGAAAAAAGGCCTGTTTGATAGTGGGGTCGTTCTCGGTGCTGCAGGCTCTGAGAAACACCCCACTATTCGTACCGAAAATGGGACTCTTCATTAAATCGCGCCCATCATGTTCACTGTCTGCAATCTTGTTTCTTTCCTGATTCCACTTTTCCTCCCTTACCACATTTCCAAAGTTTCCCAGCACTTCCCACTCACTTGTCTCCAATAGATTTTACAAAATCCATTTTCTTGTTGATTTAACTTTCGGATTACGTGATCAATTTAGCATCTTTCTTGCTTCGCCTGCATTTCAGAATTGTGGAATCAGAGAATAGTACATCACAGCAGGAGGTGGGTTGAAAGAGTGATTAGTTCTATTCCTCTATTTTATCCCCAAAGCCATACATTTTTCCCCTTTGAAAGTCATTATGAATCTGCTCCCACCACCCTTTCATACCGTGTGATCCAGATCACAAGAAGTTGCAATGCAGAAAAAAATCCTCACATCGTCTCTGCTTTCTTTGCCATCACCATAAATCTGTGTCCTGTGGGGAAAAGGCCATTGCCACAGGAGCTTAAGATGCAAGGTCGCTTTCTGTTATTTGTTCATTAGATGTGGGTGTCAGTGGCAAGGCCAATTATTCCCAACACCCTTCAGAAGATGGCGGTGAGCTGCCTTCTTGAACCTCTGCAGTTAATTTGGTGTCAATGCACCGACCGTGCCATTTTGAAGGGTTTGATGATTTTTATCCAGTTGCAGAGAAGGAACGGCAATATGTTTCCAAGTAAGAATAGAACATAGAACATACATAGAACATAGAAAAATACAGCACAGAACAGGCCCTTCAGCCCACGATGTTGTGACGAACCTTTGTCCTAGATTAATCATAGATTATCATAGAATTTACAGTGCAGAAGGAGGCCACCCGGCCCACCAAGTCCGCATCGGCTCCTGGAAAGAGCACCCCACCCGAGGTCAACACCTCCACCCTATCCCCACAACCCAGTAACCCCACTCAACACTAAGGGCAATTTTGGACACTAAGGGCAACCCACCATGGCCAATCCACCCAACCTGCACATCCCCTGAGCATCGTGTGTGATTTAGAGAGGAAACTGGCAGGTAATGGTGTTCCCTGGTTGCAAGAAATATCAGAGTCACTGTAAAGGGATTTGGAACACGACAATGGGGATTTGATACTTGGTACTCTGGGGGATCAGGAACCAATATAGGTTAGTTAGAAAAAGGGAGAGGTTGAAATGATGAATGGTACGTGGTCTGAAAAGGATTTATGTGATAGAATGTTGACAAAAGTTGGAATTGGTAGAGGGTACAGGATGGAAAGCCAGCAGAGGAGGTATTGAAATAGTCCAGTCGAAATGACAGAGTGGATAGGATGGGTCTGAGACAGGCGGAACCGAGAGGCATTGCAAAGGTGAAAGGAATGGAAAGAAAATTCAACACTCAGCCCATAATGCCAGATCTGTTCACAGTCTGGTTCAGAGTGGGATGAACTAACTGGTGTGTGAATTTACAATGGGAACAATTAGAAATGGCTTTGGTCCTGATGCAAACTGCCATTACACCTGATGTGGAGATGCCGGCGTTGGACTGGGGTGAGCACAGTAAGAAGTCTTACAACAGGTTAAAATCCAACAGGTTTGTTTCGAATCACTAGCTTTCAGAGCACTGCTCCTTCCTCGGGTGCATTACCCAAGATGTTGTACAAAAGTTCAGATTCCAATCTATGGTGGCAAAGTGGTTAACGCTGCTGCCTCTCGTGCCAGGGACCCGGGTTCGATTTCAACCTTGAGTGATTGTCTGTCTATGTGGAGTTTGCACGTCCCCCCACCCCCGTGTCGTGCTCCGGTTTCCTCCCACAGTCCAAAGATGTGTAGATTTGGTGGATTGGCCATGATAAATTGCCCCTTAGTATCCAAAGGTTAGGAGAGGTTATGGGGATAGGACCCAGAGTGGGCCTAGGTAGGGTGCTCTTTCAGAGGGTCAGTGCAGACTTGATGGGCCAAGTGGCCTGCTTATCCACTGTAAGGATCCTATGATTCTATGACTCTATAATGTAACAAGGCTGCGAGATATGATACCCACCTGAGGAATCTCACTCGGCTCTTATGCTTGAGGCTGTACACAGCATAATTATTGTGTTGTGTAGAGTTCAACCTATATGCGCTTTAACATTAAAATATAACCTCTGTAGGACTGTTACGCACTTGGAGGCTTCTAGTTCTTTGCTGGAAGGCGTTTGGGAGATGAATCATAAAATGGTGAAGGAATGGTGAGTGTGCTTCTTGCTTTCCTGACACTGGAATTCTACCGCAATGGGGGCTTAAGGGCTCTTCCGGCTGGGCTTTTACCAATGGGTGGTGGGTCTACCATCACATGAAGGGGGGCTCCGCAATAAAGCCTGGCGGCCTCCATATGGGCTTGGGCGGGCTGTCCTGATCGGCACTCTGTGTCTTAAAGAGGGATTCCTGGTGGCGAAGGTTTTTCCCACAGAAGTGCCCCTTCCTGGACACTCCCACTGCAGTCCCTATCATCGGGGCCTTCCTGATTGGCCCCGGTGACCCCCACCCCGGCTCCACTTATCTGTGGGGAGTTTGACATCCATTTTTTGACAACTGTAGTCCCACTAGTCGCCACCACTCCTGGTGGCACTGTTGAGAACAAATAGTTGCCGGTCCTCTAATTGAATGGCAGCTTTTGGGGCAGTAACCTACCTTTTAAAGGGATGGAGACCCCAACTGCAGCTGCTTAATTGCCTGAGAACCAAAATATTAAGTTGGGTGTCTCCCAAACAGCTGAGGCTGGGTTTCCCCTGATTTTATGGCCCAACATCAGGGCTCCAATCACCCCAACAAAATTCAACCTTTAATAGTGCTAGTCACCAGCTGCAATGTTATTTCATCTATTGGTTCCAGATGATAGTGCAGTATAATGTCATTCTTAGATACTCCAGGCTTTCTCTAAGTACTCAGTACAAAAATAGATCCAAGCTTATAGGGTAAAAGCGGACTCCCTAATCAATATTCATAGGGAAAGTTTGTCAGGAAATCACTTGGACTGTCATCCATTGAAATTAATATTTGACAAATTAAAATTGACTTTAAGAAGGAGGCTACACCACACTACATAAATGCATCACTCTATATACAACAAATTTACTATTAAATTCAGGGAGATGGTATTTCTGTTGTTAAAGACTTTATGCTTAGAAGTAGCATTACCTACTGAAAATGATAAAAGTAATTCAACTGAATGATTTTCATGTTAACTCTTTGCTTAACAGAAAAAAAAAACCTGGGAGTTTATTTTGTCAAAATAGTAATTGTTTACTTTTTTTAACAAGTGATTTATATATATATATATATATATATATGAAGCGAATACTCTGTAGTAAATGATATATAGATTTTGGAATTAATTCTGCCAATTTCAATAGTATCAATTAATTTCTTCCATGTTAAAATATGCAGAAATTTTTTTTTTGATAGAGTACTTTCCACGGTAAGGCAAACTTCCACCTAGAATTAGCTTTATTGTATCTTTTGATCTTTTCTCGTAAGATTAATTATCTACATATTTCTTTCTTATTTTGTACATTAGAAATGTCTTACTTCAGCTTACCTTACAACAACAAAGTAATTCCAATTCTTGCTTAGGAATGTATTGAATGCTATTATTCAAGTTTTTCAATTTCTCCCCAGTTCATCGCTCGCCAGCATCTTTTCTCTGAAGCCATTTTTCCATTGACTACAATACACTTCGCTAAAGGGAGAATTATTTAAACAGCTTGGGTTGACTTTTTTGCCATTCACTGAGCCTGACAATAACATCCCAATCTCTTTCCTTGCTGATGAGCCCTTGCTCCATTTTATCCAACCACTTGAATAGACGGGCACCTTTCTTATCTGTTCAGGCTAATTCACTGTCCCCAAGGCAATGGCCTAGATAAAATTGCTGTTTAGTAACATGAGCTTGGGAAGCTGACCACCTGACATCACCCTATTTGTTATCAACTCCGTGAACTTGTTGTGGCTATTTTCTTTCCATTTTTGATCTGTATCATATTTCAATAAAGTACATGATATTCTTGACCCTTCAATGGAATAAACTGCTTTCGTTCACTCGAGTTACCATGCACTTGCTTTTTCAAATGTTTATTTGATCGCTTGAATGTTTTGTGTAGTCATATCATTATTTACCATCTGATGTAGTTTGTCACAGCAACAATCAACCTGGCATGATTATTATAAACACACACAGAAGGCTTCATTTCATTAAACCATAAAACAAGAATTGGGATGGCATTATGATAAGGTAAGATTGTAATCACTGAATGAAACAAGAACATGGCATTCTGTAATGTCCAATGAAATCAACAAATATTTGCACTCCATGGGAACCAAGGTGTGTGGGGCTCAAGCCGAAAAGTGGATTTGAGGCCAAAGCTGTGGGGCCAGATTCTGTGGCATTTTATGTGGCAAATATCGGCGGTGTCCCCTCACCGATGCTGCGACCAGTGAGGGGCAAGCAGCCTCCACAAAATAAATACTCCCGGCCTCCACAAAGTAAATGTCTGGAGAATGGCCGGGTTGATAGCCGTCATCTGCACGGCGGCTACCTGCAGCTGTCGCGCCATAAAACATGGCGCCGGCCGTACGCGGACCTGACCTGCCAGATAGTACCCCTCTGGCCACCCCCTGACCAGGCCCCCCAGCCCTCGCGGAAGTCCTCCCAGCCAGCAGCACGCCCCCCCCCCCGCCCGACTGGCGGTGCCAGACACAGTCTGCAGCCACCACATAGGGGGCGCGATTCTCCGAGCCCCGCGCCAGGCCGGAGAATCGCCGCAACCGCGCTATGCCACCCCGACGCGCGATTCTCCGAGGTGCGGAGAATTTGCGCCGGTGAGTTTGACGCGACGCTGGTCGCGGGCCGCCGATTCTCCGGCCCGGATGGGCTGAGCGGCCACGCGGAAAAAGCAGAGTCCCGCCGACGCCATCCACACCTGGTCGCTGCCGGCAGGAACTCTGCCCGAAGGGTCGGGGGGGGCGGCTCGTGGAGGGGGGGGGCTCCGTCCCCGGACGGGGGGTCTCTGATGGGGTCTGGCCCGTGATCGGTGCCCACCGATTGGTGGGCCAGCCTCTTCCCCCCCCCCCCCCCCCCCGGCCTACTTTGTTGCGCGGCGGGCCCCTGAACCTCCACGCCATGTTGCGTCGGGGCCGGCATGATGAAGAAGTCCCCCGCGCATGCGGGAGCTGGCGCGGCACAACTGTGCATGCACGGGTTTGCGCGGCCCAATGGTGCATGAGCGGGTTGGCGCATGAGCGGGTTGGCGCGGCCCAACTGCGCATGCGTGGGTTCGCGCGGACGCCCATTTGGCACCGGGAAGAGAGGCTGGAGCGGCATGAACCGCTCCAGCGCCATGCGGTGGCCAGAATCGGTAGTCCCCGTGCCTGTTTCACGCCATCGTGAAACGCGAACACTCTGTCTCCATTTCGGAGAATTGCGCCCAGGGCTCCCGCACGGCTGAGACCAGAAGTGAACCGTGCCCATCGGCGTGGAGCATCGGGGGAGGGCCTTCAAATGACACGCTGAGGCCATCCCAATGGCGTGCAGCGCACGCCACAATGACACCATTTAGGAGAATGCGGAGCATATGAAACCTGCATCAAACAGGCAGCGCCTCCGATTTTGGGGTCAAAAGGGATTCTTCGCCCGATCGCTGATTACAAAATCGGCGTTGAGGAACGGAGAATCTCGCCCATGAACTTACTGAACGGGGAAGCAGGCTGGAGGGGCCAAATGGCTCGTTCATGTTCCATTTTCTTGTTGAATTAAGTAGATTTGAGAGAACATATCAGAAGTTAACACTTTAATAATTTAAATTGTAAGATGCAATACAATGCAAGGTGGTGTAGGACAAGAGAACTTAATCAAGGCCTCCAAACTTCATTAAATAAGAAAGAAAATGATTCACCTGTTGTGCCCATCTCTTTACAATAGTACAACTTCAAATAATTTTATAAAAGTATACAATTACTATTTACAAACTGTTCTCAGACCTCTTCTGAATTAGGGGTATAATTTGCCTTGTTTGGATTTATACTTTTTTGCTTTTGGAAAGAAGTGACTTACATTTACGTCAGGTTAAATTGAGGGGAGATAGATATAGGACAGATGTCAGAGGTAGGTTCTTTACTCAGAGCGTAGTAAGGGCGTGGAATGCCCTGCCTGCAACAGTCGTGGACTCGCCAACACTAAACGCATTCAAATGGTCATTGGATAGGCATATGGACGATAAGGGAATAGTGTAGAGGGATTTTAGAGGGGTTTCACAGGACGGCGCAACATTGAGGGCCGAAGGGCCTGTACTGCGCTGTATTGTTCTATGTTCTAAAATCCAATTGAGGGTCCTTCGCTGGTTTTAGAATCACAACTGTAACTTTCCAGAAGAACTGTGAATTATGCATAGTGCATCCCAGTCTCCTTTCTCCTTAGAGCCCTGGTAGTTCAGTCGGTAGAGCATAAGACTTTTAATCTGAGGGTCCAGGGTTCATGTCACGATCAGGACTCTGATTTTGGGCAGCACGGTAGCACAAATGGCTAGCACTGTGGCTTCACAGTGCCAGGATCCCAGATTCAATTCCCCGCTGGGTCACTGTCTGTACGGAGTCTGCATGTTCTCCCTGTGTCTGCGTGGGTATCCCCTGGGTGATCCGGTTTCTTCCCAGAGTCCAAAGATGTGCAGGTGAGGTGGATTGGCCATGATCAATTGCTCTTAGTGACCAAAAAGGTTAGGAGGGGGTTATTGGGTTACGGGGATAGGGTGGAAGTGAGGGCTTAAGTGGGTCAGTGCAGACTCGATGGGCTGAATGGCCTCCTTCTGCACTGTATGTTCTATGTTTCTCCAGGCATTGAGAGGCCTAATCAGCCGTCCTCAACAAAACCAATTGAAAACCTCTTCCAAGAGTGTTTTTAAAAAAAAAACTATTTGTGGAGCAGGAGTGCTCCTCCAAGCCCCATGTTGATCTTGATGCCTAGCAATAGCCCATTCTCTGGAAACCTCAAACAAAATCAAATAAAAGTTGCTGGAACTTTTTGACTGAAAATGTTGTTCAATCTTCATATAATTAGCACTGAGAGTAAAGGATATAAAGTGTGACTGAAAGAAGCAAAGTTACCATCACATCAATGAAATAGGATAGAAATATTCTAACCAGCTGTTAATTTTTCTGAAATTGGAAGCCATTTTCTATTGCTGTATATAGATGGAATGGTACAGAGTCTGCAGAAGCTACCAACAGCATTACTACTCTTCAGCGGAAATGGAGTGGAAAAGTATATGAGCTCCATCGAAAAGACGTGACTGAAATTGAACTGAATTCTATTGAGCAGCAACATGTGAAGTTTATCTCAGAATTTATATATTTACAAAAGAAAAATCTACGGCATGCAGCAGTCACCACTGAGGTAAGAAACTTATCACTGTCAAACTTTGTATTAAATTTGTTTGCGATACAAACATATTGCTTTTTACAAATTCCAATTATATTCATCATTTCTGATAGGATTTAATTACAATCTGTTCCTACATGGAGAATGTCAAAAAGACAATTCACTCTAGATTGTTAATCATTAATAATTTGGCTAAATTTATGTTTGAAGACTCCACGCTACCAAGAACTTTGGAGGAGCTGCCTTCTGCATGGTTATTTATAGCTTTGCCAAGTGGTAATCCATTGTCACATAGGTGTGAACTGTGAACTCCTTCATAGATACTGTTATGCTTATAGTACACTCTCAAATGGCTGCATAAACTACTGATGCTGAGCAAAGAAGTTGCATTTATTGACAAGCTCATCAGATACAAACCCGAAGGCTTAGGAGTGACAGGAGCCTTTAAATTGTCTCTCCAACCAGCAGGTTCCTTGAATTCCACCAGTATTTTCTCCTCTTGACACTTGCTGTTTACTAAGTCCTGTAACTCACTAACTTGAGAAATGGTACCTGGTGGGTAGGGAGTCTATTGACCTGGTGCATAAAGGCGTACGCACTGTATGAGATGGGCTAAATAGACCAACTGGTCTTTTCCTATCTTGACGTTTTTATATTTTATTGAAGACCATTTCATTTGGATAACAGCAACTGTAGTCAACATGTGGTGGGATTCACTTTGAAGGATATTGATGTCAGTAGTGTAACTTTCTTAGTAAACCACTGTGCACCCACTAGTTTCAATTACTCCAGGGAGTGGATAGTTCTGTGTTTATGCTTTGGAATGCATGATGTGAGCATTGAGTCTCGACATTGAACTCTGCCAATTTCTCCTGTTGCAAACTTACATGATCGGCACGGAAGCGCATGGTTAGCACTGTTGCTTCACAGCGCCAGAGTCCCAAGTTTGATTCCCGTCTTGGGTCACTCTCTGCGCGGAGTCTGCACCTTCTCCCTGTGTCTGCATAGGTTTCCTCCGGGTGCTCCAGTTCCCTCCCACAAGTCCTGAAAGTCGGGCTGTTAGGTAATTTGGACATTCTGAATTCTCCTTCTCTGTACCCGAACAGGCAGTGGAATTTGAAGACCAGGAGCTTTTCACAGTAACTTCATTGCAGTGTTAATGTAAGCCTGCTTGTGACAAAAAAGATTATTGTTATGATTGTATGAGCAGAAGAAGATCTAGAATATTGGCTGCAATGCCCCTTGAAAAATTGAAACAACTATACTATACTCTGGTCCTAATTGTGAAATGTGATTGTGATTAAGGGAACTAAAAATGAGAAACAAAGGATGATATTGTCCACAGGCTTGAGAGATTTTTGGCCACATTCCCTATGACATACACACTTAGAATCTCCAGAGTCCTCTCTTCATCTGAGTCAAAAATCATATTTTAAGTGGTTCTCCACTCCAATTTGTTTGCGCCCTGCTGCCATTCTATGCAACTTTGCCCAGTCACATGCTGACAGGTCTATTCTTCTACCAAAACCACTATATAACAAATAATTAGGAGGTAGACCAGATCTGTTCATTCCTCCCTGTTTCCTCACACTGCCCAAGTGGTCATCCATAACTTTACATTTTTGCTTAGATTGTGAATTTGTGTTCCGTTATTTTGGCCCAAATGTAACTGGGGACAGGTTTGCTGAATGAGGCTGAGGTCGTTTCAACTTCCAAGGCCTATTTAAATAAGTTAGGCCTAACTCCTCTGCTAAACCTGATGTCATTGAGGACCCTGCAGACAAGTGAAAGCAGGTGAGTATAGCAGGGCGGCTGCTGCCAGTGTCTGTGAAAACAGTCTCCAGGCAATAAAGGTACTGTTAGGTTGGGGGGGGGGGGGGGGGGGGGGGGGGGGGGGGGGGGGGGGGTTGAGTAGGGGTGCCTGGAAAGAGGGAGCCCTGGGTAGGGAAGCCCTATTCTTGAGCTTAGAAGAGATTTTTTTAATTTAGTTTTTGCAGCCTGCTACTTCTTGGCATCTGTAATTCCCGGAGAGGTGAGCACCCGGTATTGACATCAATGAAAAAGTGCTAAAATGGCAGCGATGCATGAAGCCATGCTCAGAATCCAACTTTTGCATTATTAGGCCCACCGCTTGCCTGGGATGAGGGCCTGAGATGCTGATTTGCATCAATAAAAGTAGCATCATGCTGCAGTGATTTTAATCCTATTGCACTCAAAATAGTTAACCTCAGTGCTATTGAACCAGCAGTCGTCAGTAACTGGGTACTTTTCTCCTGTTAAACGTTCCGACTAAGACTGAACCAGTAGGAGGTTCCCGTGCATCTCGTAAACTGGAAGTCAGCAGAAAGAGAAGAATCCATATTGTAAATGACTGAAGCAGGGGGTTTTATTATCAGCAATCTGACGAATACAAAAACAGGAATGTAACAAACAATTTGCATCTTTCCTTCATTATTCACAACAGGAATTAATACATATGCACAACAAAGAAAGCCGGACTGTTGGGAGCTGCATTTCCGAATCCAATGCCGGTACGTGTATTTAATTTATTTTCCTTTAGAGCATAATGACTTTTCTTTAAATAAAGAAGAGGTGTTTGGTTTCTCCAGAGACACGAAACAAAAGAAAAAGGAACAAAAGGTGCCCCCTGTTTAGAGGGGCATAACTAACAACTACCTTCACAAATAATATTAAATGCCATATCCAAGCACTGAGTCTGGTGGTGCCTACCAGTTGCAGAGCTCAAAGCGTAGAAGTGAACATGCGGTTGATGTGACCATCAATTTACTCGAGACACGATAGGAAGTAAACTGAGGTTTTAATAGACTTACAACTGAGCCTACCTGCGACAAGAAGAACTGAGGGCAGATTCACAAGGCTGCAGCACTTTATACTTCCAGTAGTGGGAGGGGCTATGGGCGGAGCTGATGGTGGAGCCCTGTACAAGCTCCTCATCTCCCCCTGTGGGCAGAGCCACGCAACAGCTCACAGACAGAGCCCACAAGGACACAATGCTATAAAGTGTGAACGCAATACTATACAGTGTGAATTACATGATGTACATTCACCACTGCGGTCTCTTTGCTCCACAGGGACCCCGAGGCACAGAAGAGAGGCAGGCAAACAGAGTGAGCAGCCCTATGGGCCACATCAAATCAGCGGTGATTTCAGAGCACACTAATCATACTTTGGGTTGAGTTCAAATCATTGATTTCTGCACCATTTTCTCGACCGTTGGAAGGTCTCTTTTTTTTTCAGTTTTCCTCTGATGACCACCAACTCATGATGTAGTACAAGTCTCAGAGCAATCAACAGTCTTCAGACATCTCTCCAAAGCGAACAGTGATCGGATTTTCCAAATTGTGAGATAAGCAATAAGACTACCTTAAGGCTGGTCGACCAGAATGTGAACTTTGTTGGCAGGAGTCAATAGAGAGAGGAGGGGATGAGAATAGGGTTTAGAAGTTGTGGGTTGGGAAAGAGAGAGATGGGGAAAGTAGAGTGGCGAGGAGGGGGGTGTTGGATGGGGTGGCGGTTTAGAGAACCCAGTTAGAGTGGGAGTGGAGGAGTTGGGTTCAATGTCCATGTTAGTGGGGTGTCAGGGTGGTGGGTGTTGGAAAAGCTGAGGAAGGAATGGTTGAATCAGGGCAAAGTAGTTACTTATAATCACTGTAGCATAGTGGTTAGCACTGTTGCCGTACAGCGCCAGGGTCCCAGGTTCGATTCCCAGCTTGGGTTAGCTGTCTCTGCGGAGTTTGCACGTTCTTCCCACGTCTGTGTGGATTTCCTGCGGGTCCTCCGGTTTCCTCCCACAAGTCCCGAAACACATACTTGTTAGGTGAATTGGACATTCTGAATTCTCCCTCTCTGTAGATGAATAGGAGCCGAATGTGGCGACTAGGGGATTTTCAAAGTAATTTCATTGCAGTGTTAATGTAAGCCTACTTGTGACACTAATAAAGATTATTATTATCTAATGTCTGTGCATCACAGGCTGCAATGAAGAATCAGGCTGGGGTGAATGGAGGATTGGGAGAGCCGTAAGGCATTAAATTACACCTGGTTTTAAACATAACTTATTACCTTCTAGACTTACCTACGCTCAATCACAAGGGATCTTTAGTTACACCCAATCAACAATTGATAGCCAGACCCTGCCGACATGAACATTTGTTTCCAACACGCTGTTAACGGCTGATTTAGAACCCGCACCAGCTGTGCGCTGGATTGGCAGCGCAGGCAGCGCAGGCGGATAATCCCGCGAGAATTGGGAAACACAATTCCTGGTGGAGAGATCACATTTCCCGATTTTCCCCACACCTTTCTGGTGATGTCATCAGCTGGAGCGCTGATCGGATCACCCTTTAAAAGATTTGCATCAATTTAAACCCCCCCCCTGCCATTTGATCCCCCTCCCCTCACTGACATCACGGCGGTAAGGTTCTGACCAGACGAGAAGCAGTCGAAGGGATCCTCTGGGGGGGCAGAGGTAAGTATTTCTTCTTTTTCTTGGGGCAGTCCTTCAGTGTTGAGGATGACTTGCTTCCACTCCGGGGAGGTGGGTTCTGCGGTGGTTGAATAGTCCAACCCTGCCACAGACTCGGCCACATATTTGGCAGCTGGTGTTTTATGAGGTGGGATGCTCTGGATTTTGCGCTCTCTTTCTGCTGTTTCCACTTGGCCTCCGCGTGCTCCACCCTCCGATGCTTGAGGTGATTGGCGCCCTCCCGGATGCTTTTTCTCCAGTTTGTCTGTTCTAAGGCAACTGTTTCCCACATGATGATGAGATGTTGCATTTATTTAGGGAGGCTTTCAGAGTGCCCTTGTAGCGTTCCCCTTGCCCTCCTAGTGATTGCTTGGCATTGCGGAGCTCGAAGTGGAGCACTTGTTTCGGGAGCCTTGCGTTGGGCGTGCGGGCAATCTAGCGGGGCCATATATATATATATGTATGTGCATGTATAGCCCCCGGGAAGAGGACATGCCCGGACAGTGCCCTGGCATGTTCCTGGGTCACACATTGGCACTGCCATGTTGGCACAGTGCCAGCTTGCAGTGCCAACATGTGCCAGCGGCACTGCCAGGGGCAGGCCTTAGTGGAGGCCCCATTGTGGGGGGGTTCATTGATGTGTTGGGGGGGGGGTGGACACTGTGGGTGGGGGAAAAGTGCTGGCTATACTGCTGCAATGTAGGGGGGTGGTGGGAGGGGATTGATGATGGAATGTCGTGGTTCGGGCTGGGGGCTGTTAAGCTGGAGCGCTGATCGGATCACCCTTTAAAGATGGCGCCTCAATCTTTATGGAGCCAGTTGCCGGCTCTGTTGTGCCGCCCTGCCAGAGTGACAGCGTTTGCCAGCGCCACTCTTTTGTTTTCAATATTTGGAGAAAAAATTGGGCTGTCCGACTGGAGAGTTACACACCAGTTGTCAGTCTGAGTCTGACACTTTGCCAAATTCAAATTCTGGTAAGATACCTCCCGATTATTTTAGTGACCAATGTTTTGTGACTGAAAACCTCTTTTATAACATCATTTTGTGTAATAACAGACTCCTACAGTGAAATTCTACCTAATATATAATGGGTTTAGCGTAGACCAGAGCCCATCGTAAGCATTTCCAATACATGTTGAAATGGAATCTCAAACCTGCTCCACAATTTCAACAGATAATAATAGATATGTGTCAAAAACATCCTTTCTTTTTTCTCCATTTCAAGAGTCCTTATTCTGCGTGTTTCCGGAATCACTGGTCTGTTTGGAGATGTTCTGCAAAGATGTTTTGGAGCTCTCTGAGGAACTCTACAAGAACTCGGTCTGTGTGCTGGAATCAAATGCAACCGTTCTGCCTGATCCTGACCAGGAATGGTGGAAAATAAATCTTCCAGATTGGATGCAGTACATTAGTGGAGTGCTGCCTGCATTAGAGGACACAATTATTAGCATTCGGAATATAACCCATCAGTTTCTAGAATATTTCAAGACCACTTCTATTGCCTGTAGCCTGAAGAGCCACCCAGATGTTGGGTACTACGTCAGTGATTACGGTTTTAAAGAGGCATACTTGAAGAAAGTGTGGTGTTTGTAATGGATGTGCAAAATGTTCTATGCACAGGAAAAATAATCTGTGCAAGATTGTGACACAAGTTTGAATGTAATTTAAAAAACGGTGAAAGATAAAAGGCAGTCGGTCCTAATTTCTTTCTCCTCTCCTCATCCCAAAAAGAGATGAGAGAAAATTGTAGAACAGAATTAATATATATCACCCCGGAAATTGAGCCAGCACAGTCAGTGGAGCTGAATTTATATTAGTTGCCCCTCCTAAAATTAAGTTAAAATAGCAGGGTCCGTTTTTTCAAATGATCAAATTTCTCAAGTTTGTTGATAAATCCATAGCTTGTCTTGACACAGACTTTAGTCCAACTGAATAATTTTACTTATGTAAGGTTGTTTCAAAAGTTGCAATTCTTCCTGAGAACAATATTCATTCATAGTTCACTCAAATTTCCTTTATTCCAATGCTGTTGTGGATCTGGATGTGTCGTTCCAACTTCTGCAGGACAATTTAAAATCACAAGATAATTGCGGTTATCTGATTGTAGGGTTAGAGAACAGATCTTATATTATGGTCAGTGAGTCCCTGTTCAATCGTAAGTCTGTACTGCCAATGGCATATCAAAATGTAGTTCAAGATTGTTCGTAATATAGGTGTCAGGTGGTATGGACCTCATGTCACTCATGTTTGTCTCAACATCATCTAAATATGATTGCAAAATATCAATACTAACTGAAAAAGTACATAACTCACCAAATTCATAATGGTTTTACAAAATTGAATGTAGGATGATTTTCTTCCATTGTCCTTCTGTAAAATGCCATACAGAATAATTGTAATTGTACAGAGACTGCCAAGTCGAGTGCTATTGCGCATTCTTGTCTCATGAGATGTTGACTTATTAAATACTTGTGCCTGAAAGTGCATTTGAAATTTGTCTTTTAAATCTCAACGTTGCTATTTTCCTTAAATGATTCATTTTAGAATGTGACTGTGAAACAATTCTGACACATCACCTAGCTCAAATAATCAAGGTGAAGTTTTAATTACACAGATTAGAACAACTTTATATTGTTTCTAGGCAATTTTAACAAGAACAGCAGGTTACAATTATTTCTATTTGCTGTGATGCAATTATATACCGCTTCCAAAACACGCTTTTGACGTGTATTCTTTGTCGTTCTTTAATAGGTGAATGGAAACAGGTTGTATGAAATATCGTATCACGACGTTCATTTGGTTATTTAACGGCAATAATTGTTGCATTTTAACCTTTCATTGAATAGTAATGTGGCGTTGACTCTGTTTCCTTCATATCTTAGAATTTTTACATAAGATAAAAAGAAATAACAGCAGAAGTAAGCCATTCGGGCCCCTCACTTTCTTTCCTGCTCAGGCGTAGATCAAAAATCTGTTTAACTTGGCTTTAAAATATATTAAATGACCCAGCCCCCACTGCTTTCTGGGCAAGAGAATTCCAAAGACTAATGACACTCAGAGAAGAAATTCCTCCTTTTAAATGAGAGCTGCCTTATTTCTAAACTATGCCCCCTTGTTCTAGACTTTCCCCATGAAGGGGAATCACATCACTTCCCCTGTCAAGCCCCCTCAGATTCTTGGATGCCTCCTTGAGTAAGGAGACCATGGGGGCAATTCTCCGAGCCCCGCGCCGGGCCGGAGAATCGCCGCCACCATGCCACGATGCCGGCATGCGGTTCTATGAGGTTCGGAGAATCGTCGCCATTTGCACCGACACGGTTGGCGTGGCACCGGCCGTGGGCCGCTGGAATCGGCGGGGCCGCCGATTCTCCGGCCCGGATGGGCCGAGCTGCCGGGCGGATACGACAGAGTCCCGCCGGCGCCTTTCACCCCTGGTCGCTGCTGCCGGGAACGCTGCGCGAACGATCGGGGGGCGGCCTGTGGGGAGGGTGGGGGGGGCTCCATCCCCAGGTAGGGCTTCCTATGGGGTCTGGCCTGCAATCGGGGCCCACCCATCATCGGGCCAGCCTCTCCTCTCCCCCCCCCCCCCCCCCCCCCCCCTTGGGCCTACTTTCCTGCACGGCTGGCCCCTGAACACCGACGCCATGTTGAGTTGGGGCTGGCGCCCGGAAGAAGTCCCCCGTGCATGTGCAGGTTGACGTGGCCCAACTGCGCATGCGCGGGTTGGCGCGGCGCCCATTTGGCGCCGGGAAGGGAGACTAGAGCGGCGTCTGGGGGCCAGAATCGGTTGTCCCCGTGCCCGTTTCGCGCCATCGATGGCGCGAACACTTGGGCTCCATTTGGCAGAATCGCCCCCCAAAACTGTGCACAATACCCCAGTTCACAGATTTTTCAACCTAATAATAACCCACTTATCCTGTCTCTGTCTCTTGTTAGCTAATCCTCCATCTATCTAATCCATAGAATCCCTACAGTGCAGAAGGAGGCTACTCGGCCCATCAAGTCTGCACCAACCCTCCGAAATAGCACCCTACCTAGGCAATTCTCCCGTCCTAGCCCCATAACCCCACGTAACCTGCACATCTTTAGCCTGTGGGAGGAAACCGGAGCACCTGGAGGAAACCCAAGCAGATGCAGGGTGAATGTGCAAACTCCACAATGTCACCCGAGGTTGGAGTCAAACCCGGGACCCTGGTGCTGTGAGGCAGCAGTACTAACCCCACTGTGCCACGGTGCACCCTCATGTATTACCCCTGCCGCCTCCTCCCAAGCACCATGCCCTGTTATCTTCTGCAGTAACCTTTTATGTGGCTGCTTATCAGAAGCTTTTTGAAATCCAAATACACTACACCCACCAGTTGTTTTAGAAGTGAACATCTATTTACCAAGATATGGAGATGCCGGCGTTGGACTGGGATGGGCACAGTAAGAAGTCTTGCAACACCAGGTTGAAGTCCAACAGGTTTGTTTGGATTTCGGAGCAGTGCTCCGAAAGCTAGTGTTTGAAACAAACCTGTTGGACTTTAACCTGGTGTTGTAAGACTTCTTACTCTATTTGCCAAATTAGACAGCAGAAGACATTCTGATGATTCATGACTGTTTCATTATACAGTTCAGTGCAAACCCTCGTTCCCACTCTTCCCTTCTAGATCCTCTCCCTGTCGAGAAACATCTCTAACTGGGGAAAATCCCAGCTCTTAAGTACAAGATTCAATGAGCATCCCCTGCTCTCAATTCCCTACTCTGAAGCAAGGCCTAGTTTAGCCTTAAACGAACCTGCGTTATAATATTGGTCATTAACTACCCTGTTCATTACATTCTCAAAGAACCTTGATAAATTTGTCAAATGCAATTTCCCTTTCACAAAACCATGTTCCTCTGCCTGATTGTATGATTTTGTAAATGTCCTGCTCCTTCATAATGGATTCCACTCTTATAAAAAGAATGGATCCCAGCATTTTCCAAATGACAGAATTAGGCTACTAGGCTGTATCTAATTCCTTCTTTCTTGAATAGAGGTTTTATATTGATAGTTTTCCAATCTGCTGGGACCTTTACAGAATCTAGCAGAATTTTGGAAGGTTACAAACATTGCATCCACTTGCATACTCACTATGTTTTGCCCTTGCAGGAATATGATGCCATCTTTCAGTTAACTATTAAGTTATTCTGTGCATAGAATAATCAATTCTGTTACTTTAATTCAGCTTGTGGCCTTCGACTGGCATCAGGAGAGTGAAACGGGGTGGTTAACAAAGACCCAAATTATACTACTGATGGTGGGCCACACATAGGTCAGTGATAAAATAGCACTTTGTAGTTTGCTTGGGTGCATCTGCACTATTTCTTTTTAAAGTTTTTATTGCCATTTTCCAGTTTTAACAGTTTAACAATTAGACATATTAAACACATAATATTTACAGAATAAGGCGTTTCTTATGGACAATTTTATCTGTACCCCCTTTATCGCCCTCCCTTTTTCTTTGCTCAGCCCCCCTCCCCCGCCCCCTCCTCCCCTGTCGATAGTCGGGTTCCATCCTGGCCCCATCCTTTGCCCTGAGTGTTGTATTATTATCTTCTTTCCCTCATTTTGTGATTTTTGCTGTTACCCCTGTGGCTTCAAAGTGGGTGGGGGGAATGGGGTGGGGGGGGGGGGGTGCTCTCTGCCACTTTCCCCCTCACTCTTTTCCCATTTCTCTTCCTGATATGTCCCTGAGTTCCTTCCTTGCCTCCCCCCCCACCCCATTTCCTGTTCCTCTCTGCTTTGTGTGCTCTTGACTGCCCTCATCGGTGTGCCCCCCCCCCCCCCCCCCCCCCCCCCGCACTTTCTTCCTAGTCACTATTGGTTTTGAAAGGGCCTTGGAACAGGCTGATAAATATCCCCCACGCTTTGTGGAAGCCCTCGTCTGATCCTTGGATGGTGTACTCCAGGTGGAGGCCTGCCAGCCAGTCTGCAGTTGTGTGTGGTGCTGCTGATCACCAGTTGAACAGGATTCTCTGGCGTGCGATTAAGGAAACAAAAACAAGGGCAGCAGCCCTCTTTCCCCATATGTAGTTCTGGCTGGTCCAATATCCCAAAGACGGCCACTCTCGGGCAAGGCTCCACCTTCATCCCCACAACCTTGGACATCGCCTCGAAGAAGACTGTCCAGAATCTGGCAAGTCTGGGGCAGGCCCAGAACATGTGGGTGTGGTTAGCAGGGGCCTCCCTGGCACCACTCACATTTACCTCAAACTCCAGGAAGAACCTGTTCATTTGGGGTTTGTTTAGCTGTGCTCTGTGCACCACGTTGACCTGCATGAGGCTTAGCCTTGCGCAGGAGGAGGTGGAGTTGGCCCTACTCGGTGCTTCGCTCCAGAGTCCGACCCTACTGCCATCTCAAGTTCTAACTCCCATTTCTGTATTGTCCCGTCTAATGATGATCTTGCCCTTTCAAAAAGTCATCCTACATGTCCCCATAGTTCCCCTTCTCCCTACATCCGCATTCTGCAGTTCCTCCAACAATGTGTCTCTCGGGCCCTAAGGTACATTGTCGTCTCCGTGGGGAGAAAGTTTTTGATTTGTAAGTGCTGGAGCTCCTGTCCGTTCGGTAGCTCCAGTCCTTCCGTTAGTTCGTCTAGGGTCGCGAGTCTGTCCCCCAAGTAAAAGTCCCTGACTGCTAGCATCCCCCCACCTTGTCTCCACTTCTTAAAATGGCGTCTATCATGGCTGGCGGGAATTTGTGGTTGCCGCAGATGGGGGCCATGGAGGAAATCTCGGTTAAACCGAAATGTTGTCTCATTTGGTTCCATGTTCTCAACATAGCTCCCATCGCTGGGCTGGATGTGTATTTTCTGGGGGAGGCTGATGGGAGCGCCGCCATGGCAAGGGCTCGGAGGGTCGTTCCCTTGCAGGAGGACTCCTCTCGCCTCACCCATTCCGTATTCGGGTCTCTTACCCATCCCCTCACTCTGTCGGCTGTGGTTGCCCTGTGGTACTTTTACGGTTTGGAAATGCCAGGGCGCCCATGTTTCTTCTCCTCTGCAGTGAAGTCTTGAGGATTCTTGGGGTCTCCTTCCCCCCCCCCCCCCCCCCCCCCACACACACACGAACGCTTATTTTGTCTATCCCTTGAAAAAAGGCCTTGGAGATGAAGATCAATATGGATCTGAACCGGAAGAGGAACCTTGGCAGTAGATTCATCTTGATCATCTGCCAGGGAAAGTGGGAGTGCATCCCATCTCTGTGTGTCCTTTTTAACTTCCTCCGCCAGACTGGTCAGTTTCTACTTGTGGATCCGTGTCCAGTCATGGGTCATCTGGATCCCCAGATAGCAGAATTTGCTTTGGGCTAGTTTGAATGGTAGACCCCCCAATTCTGTCGCTCCCGTGTTCGGGTTCACAGTGAATGCTTCGCTCTTGCCCAGGTTGAGTGTGTAGCCCGGAAAGGCCCCAAACTCCTCCAGGAGCTTTATGATTACTTTCAGGCCATTCTGCGGGTCCAAGATGTAGAGGAACAGGTCATCTGCATCGGGTGAGATTCTGGGCTCTCTGCCTCCTCGCGTCTCGCAGAGCGATCGCCAGGGGTTCGATTACCAGGCCGAACAAGAGCGGGGACAGCGGACATTTCTAGCTTGCGCCTCCATGTCTACTCGCCATTCTTAACAGCCTATTTTGAATACTAAGTAATACCTGAAAGAAATAATTCAGTTTTAATATTCAAATGCAAGTGTATAAAGGGTCCAGAAGGCACATGAAGATCATCTGCAAAATGCAGCCTCGCAAAGGGCTGATGTTGCATTGCAACTGCGAACTCAAGATGGTGTAAATAAGCTCCCTGATGGAGTTCACACAGACCACACAAGATTAAGCATATAAGATTATTATGTAACACACAGTGAAAAGCCCTGAGCTCAGGGAACATAAAATATTTACAAAATGGTAATGTGGTTGCAAAAGATTAAGATGTGTCATGGAGCAGGATCACAGTCTCAAATCATGGACTTCCGCTTCACCCCAAATGGCTCTGCTATTGGCAAAATGATGGCGGCATTTTTGCATCCTTAAAATGTTCCCCCTTTTCACCATTGTGTTCTTTAGATCAGTTGCAGAACTCCAGGTTATCTTTTCTTTGCCAGATAATAAAAACAATATTTTACTTATACATTGGCCTGAATTTTGAGGTCAGTGGCAAAGTGACAGTTCCTGCTGTTGAGCTTATGGAATAGTGCTCACAAAGACCCAGCGATCCTTGAAATGTGGAATTCACCCTTCCCAACATTAATTTCATCTTAGCACTAGCTGTAGGGGATCTCAAGTACCCTGCATCAATTATGTCATCAAACAGGTTCAGAGCCAATTCCTTTTAAGAATTCTCACAGACTGCAAACTAGGAAATAACAAGGAGATTCACTTTATTTTATTTTATAGAAAGCAAAATAAAGATTGGGAAATGCACATTGGATTAAGGTAAAATCTGAAATATCACAGAAAACTTATTTAAAAAGTCATTTTTATTATTTTAAAAATCTGTGGAATTTATGTCATGTAATGGAGCAATGTAACAGTCCACAGGTATAAAATAAGTTTTGCTGAGCCAGAGAGGTTATTTGGCAGTAATTATCACTTAAAAACCCAGTTACATGTAATTCAACAAGGCATTTTCAAGGTTTTTGTTTTCAGCAAGACTAATAGCACAAAAAGTGGATGTTCATATCACTTCACTGGTTCCTAATTGATTTTCATCTGCACGGAATTCAACACTTCACCCAGTGAAGGAGTGGGAAATTATGGACAGCAACTTCTAGATTTGCACATTTCACTGCATACATGTGGATGTACATGTTGATAGTTTCACAGAGTAATGATGACAAATGCTACAAGCTTCAAAGTGATTGCAACTGCAAAACCTCTGCTATTTTATGAAATACATAATGTTTATGAAATGTGTTAATTAAAAGAGAAGTTTAAGTTCAAGCTGCTCATCAATGCATGATAAGGACACTCGTCTGATTCTTCTCATTTAATATTTTAATTTCTGTTTCATTGTGATAGTAACAATGCAAATTATGACCTGCCAGAAACAGCATTTATAAAATCAAAATCCACCCGTTTAAGGTCAATTAATTCAGCACAAGAGAGACTACAACATAGAATGATTATAATCATTTTGTCTCACCCATCTATCCAGTTTCACTGAAAACTAAATCCCTATTAAAAATCACACTTTCTCCACATTCTTTTTGTGCTTATAATTAGTGCATATCTTTAAAGATAACAAGTTTTCCATAGGATTAAAACTGTTGCAAAATTATAAAATTAAGTCTGCGGTTTGCGATAAGGATACCCAAAGTCTATCTGTCGACCTTGGGCAATGATTGTATCAAGCGGAGCACACAAGATTAAGCACTATTACACAATACACAGTGAAATTCCTGAGTTCAAGAATCACAATATGTTTACAGAATAGAGGGCGGCGCAGTGGCGCAGTGGTTAGCATTGCTGCCTATGGTGCTGAGGACCCAGGTTCAATCCTGGTCCTGGGTCACATAGATACATAGAATATAGGAGAAGGAGGAGGCCTTTTGGCCTTTCGAGCCTGCTCCGCCATTTACGATCATGGCTGATCATCCAATTCAATAGCCTAATCCTGCTATACATACACTGTGTGGAGTTTGCACATTCTCCCTACGTGGGTTTCAGCCCCACAACCCAAAGATGTGCAGGTTAGGTGGATTAGCGACCCTAAATTGCCTTTAATTGCAAAAAAATAATTGGGTACTCTAAATTGTCAACAAAAATAAATGTTTACAGAATGGTAATGTGGTTGCAGCCAATTATATTGTTAACAGGATTAAGGTATTTTTGATAATAATAATAATAAACTTTATTGGTGTCACAAGTAGGCTTACATTAACACTGCAATGATGTTACTGTGAAAATCCCCGAGTCGCCACACTCTGACACATGTTTGGGTTCACTGAGGGAGAATTATGAATGTCCAATTCACCTAAGAAAGCCTGACCCGGTATTCTCCAGGGCCTCCGCGATTCTCCGCCTCCACTGGTGTGAATTTCTGATGGCGAGTTTCAATTGTGCCTTTAGAAATCGTGAAGCAGGGGCAGCACGGTGGCACAGTGGTTAGCATTGCTGCCTACGGCGCTGAGGACCCGGGTTCGAATCCCGGCCCTGGGTCACTGTCTGTGTGGAGTTTGCACATTCTCCCGTGCCTGCGTGGGTTTCACCCCCACAACCCAAATATGTGCAGGTTAGGTGGATTGGTCACGCTAAATTGCCCCTTAATTGGAAAAAAATAATTGGGTACTCTAAATTTAAAAAAAAATTTTAATTGTGAAACAGGCGCTGTGGCTGCTGAGGGAGACAGAGAAGGTACGGAAAGTGTCATAACATTGCCATAGTTTGCTGACAGTCGTGCTACTGGCCGTGGGGGCTTCTGGAAGGGCTGGGGGGAGTGTCCTGGAGGTGGGCTGTGAGGTCAGGGTGGATGGGCATGGACCACCATTGCCGCAGCCTGCAAGGCAACTACGCAACTGTGCACGCCACTGACTGCTCACTGTGACGTTAGGGCCACAGGTCATATGGTGTTCCCCAAGCCACCTCTCTGACCCCAGCCAACCCATCAGTGGGATGGGTGCACTCCAGTGTAACCAGTGCCATCTTGTTGGTTGGGATGAGTGTGTGTGGGGAGTGTAATGTGCAATGTCAAGAGGGCTAGAATACAAGAACCAGGGATGTACTTCTGAGGCTGCATAAGGCTCTGGTCAGACCCCATTTGGAGTATTGTGAGCAGTGTTGGGTTCATATCTAAGGAAGGATGTGCTGGCCTTGGAAAGGGTCCAGAGGAGGCTCACAAGATTGATCCCTGGAATGAAGAACTTGTATGAGGAAAGCTTGAGGACTCTGAGTTTGTACTCGTTGGAGTTTAGAAGGATGAGAGGGGATCTTATTGAAACGTACAAGATACTGCGAGGCCTGGATAGAGTGGACGTGGAGAGGATGTTTCCACTTGTAGGATAAACTAGAACCAGAGGACACCATCTCAGATTAAAGGGATGATGCTTTAAAACAGAGATGAGGAGGATTTATTTTCAGCCAGAGGGTGGAGAATCTGTGGAACTCTTTGCCGCAGAAGGCTGTGGAGGACAATTCACTGAGTGTCTTTAAGGCAGAGATGGATAGGTTCTTGATTAATAAGGGGATCAGGGGTTATGGGGAGAAGGCAGGAGAATGGGGATGAGAAAAATATCAGCCATGGTTGAATGGCAGAGCAGACTCGATGAGCCAAGTGGCCTAATTCGGCTCCTATGTCTTTTGGTCTTATATGTGGTTGTAGCTTGTCAGCCTCCTGAGCGTCAATCATGGACCCAGCGAATCCCACACCGTTTCCCGTTAGAATAGTGTTCCATGTGGTGCCGGTGCTAGCCCCTGACATGATGTTCCAGTTTTTCTGTCGTGGAACTGCACGAATCCTGCCCCGGCGTCAACACTTAGTCTCAGGAACGGAGAATCCCACCCAATGGATTTGGCTTGGAGATCTCTTTCCAAAAATGTCCTGTCGCAATTGGTATTAGATCATTTGCTATTGTTACAACCCCCTGGGCCAGTGCGCGGTCAATTCTAGCCCCACGTGATCCAGAGTCGCAACACAATTGAATAACCAATAATTCTTAGAAAAATACCCAAAGTCTTTGACCCACTGTCCTTCAAACCAGACTTTCAGGTCGAGATTTCTGATTTCCAGTCTAATGGTTTTTACTGTAGATTCATTCAAGTCTCTGTAGTTTCAGTGAAACTTGCAGCTTTTCTGGAGAAAATACGAGGCAGAGAGAGCAGGTCCTTTTCTCTGTGTGCCTAGGTCTCAACTCTGCTTTCTTTAGGTCTCTGGAAGTCATCCCACTCAGATAGGTCCAATCACCATCTGTTACCAGCCAACCAATTGAACCGAGTCCCGCCCAATCGCTTGGGTGCCGGGAATTCGGAGTCCTGTTGTCCAAAGCTAGCTGAGTGTACTATGTTGTAACATTTGAATTAATCATTCCCTCTGCTACTTGACTTGAAGACGCATGTCCATTAAGCATCCATGGATTTAAAATGATATCGGCAAAAATAAAGAAAGGGGAGATAAGGGAATCAACCGGAAGGACCCTTGCACTATCAGAACATTTGTTATTTTCTATTTTCATTAATGATTTAGCTATAGCTTTTGGAGGAATGATCTGTTACTTTGAGGATAATGTCACGATAAGCATGTAGAGGAAGCTCAACTACTGCAGGCAAATCTAGACACGTAAGAATAGATCTGTGTTTAGCAAATTAAGTTTAATTACGAGATATAGCATGATGCACATTAGATAGTCAAATACTGAATGATGAGACCATCAATTCACACGACACGTGGTTAGAAATGAACAGTGGTTTTAATCGTCTTACAAAAGAGCATGCCTGTGACGAGATGAACTCCAGATGAACTGGCAGGCAGGCTCTCAGCATCAACCTTTATACTTCCGGTTAGGGGGAGGAGCCATGGGTGGAGCCATGGGCGGAGCCAAGGGCGGAGCCCAGTACAAGCTCCTCATCTCCCCCTATGGGTAGAGCCGCGCAACTACACGTGATCCAATACAATAGACAGGCTCAACACATGTAGTACAATACAGTGTGGATTATTAGTATTTATAATTCACCACACTGAATATATTTCCATTCCATAAGGAACAGAAATAAAGCCAGAGGTAAAAGGCGATCTAACGTTTAATTCTCTGAAGCTTGAAGGCTAAAATTGTGAAAGTATAACTAAACCAAAATGAGTTCTAAGATGTATTACAGGACAATTTTCTATTAAAAAAAACCCACATCATTTTGTCCTTGTACCTGTGAGAATACTAGTATCTGCACATCACAGCGTCAGGGACCCGGGTTCGATTCCCGGGTCACTGTGCGGAGTCTGCACGTTCTCCACGTGTCTCCTCCGGTTTCCTCCCACAAGTCCCGAAAGGCAAGCTTGTTAGGTGAATTGGACATCTGAATTCTCCCTCAGTGTACCAAAACAGGTGCCAGAGTGTGGAGACTAGGAGATTTTTGTAGCAACCTCATTGCAGTGTTAACGTAAGCCTACGTGCGACGCTAATAAAGTTAATATTATATCGAAGATCTGGAAAGGACGGAGAGGTTGGCCACAAGATTATACCTAGTTAGAACACAAATTGCAAAGAAAAACTCCAAAAGCTAATTGGTATTCTTTGGTAAAGTGTAGATTCAGGAGAGACTTGATCAAGGTGTGGTGAATGTGATTCACACTATATATAGTTGCCAATATCACTCCATGTATATATGTTCATTATCTACCCGTTGTAAGATCAATGCTGTATATAGTTGCCAATATAACTCCATGTATATATGTTCACTATCCACCACTGGAAGTGCAGTTGCACTATCCGACCACCAGGGGGAGTCGCTCTGGGAGTATGCGAGAGTTTGTACTGGGCTCCTCCCTTGGCTCCACCCAGGACTCCTCCCCCTGGGACCGATGTATAAAGATCAGTGCCTTAGAGCCAGCCTGCCATTTCATCTGGAGTTCAACGACGAATAGGCCAGTCGCCTTCATGTTCGACAACTCGCAAAGGGGCAAAATTAAAAATGACAAAATTATTCGGTGGAAAATTGAACTCTCCACCTACAATTACGATATCAAATATCGACCGGGGAAGCTCAACGAGCCCTCGGATGCCCTATCCCCCGGGACATGCGCCAACGCGCAAATCAGCCGCCTAAAAGCCATCCACGATGACCTCTGCCACCCAGGGGTCACCCGGCTCGCCCACTACATCAGAGCCCGAAACCTGCCTTTCTCCAACGAGAAGGTAAAAGCGGTCACCAGGGACTGCCTGATCTGTGCGGAGTGCAAACCGCACTTCGATAGACCAGACAGGGCCCACCTGGTCAAGGCTTCTAGGCCCTTTGAACGCCTTGCGATCGATTTCAAAGGGCCACTCCCCTCCACTAACAAAAACATTTACTTTCTTAACATTATTGACGAGTTCTCCCAATTCCCCTTCGCCATCCCATGCCCCGATATGACCTCCCACACATTCATTAGGGCCCTGCATAGTATCTTCACCCTGTTCGGTTTCCCCAGTTACGTGCACAGCGACCGGGTTGTGTCCTTTATGAGTGACGAGCTGCGTCAGTACCTGCTCGACAAGGGCATCACCTCGAGCAGGACTACCAGTTACAACCCCAGGGGGAACGGACAGGTGGAGAGGGAGAATGCGACGGTCTGGAAGACCGTCCTACTGACCCTCAGGTCCAGAAAACTCCAAGTTTCCCAATGGCAGGAAGTCCTCCCTGACGCGCTCCACGCAATTATATCCCTCCTGTATACAGCTACCAACCAAACCCCTCACGAGCGACTCTTCATTTGTTCCAGGGGCACTACCACAGGGGTCTCACTTCCGGCGTGGCTGAGGATGCCAGGCCCGGTTCTCCTAAGGAAGCACATCGGGCGCACAAAACCGACCCCTTGTTGAAAAGGTGCGCCTGCTTCATTCCAACCCACAGTACGCATTTGTTGAGTTCCCAGACGGTCGCCAGGACACAGTATCCCTCCGGGACCTGGCACCCGCTGGATCCAGCCCCCATCTACCCCCACCGAGGTTCTCCTTTCCCCGTTCCCTATGCGGCCACCCCATTGCGCCCCCAATTCTGCGAGCTCACCCCACCAGTCCCAAGCGCCAGCACCAGCCCGCCCCCATTCGACCAGGAGGTGTATGAGGCTCGGACAAGACTCGCCCCAGAGCCGGCAACCGTACCCGAGACCTCGACGCCCGCCCAGCCACCGCAAGAGGCTGCAACCCCGGTGCTCCGCAGATCAAAATGGACAATTCATCCACCGGACAGACTGACTCTTTGAACCATCACCCCCGCCAGACTTGATTTTTTTAACAGGGGATGAATGTGGTGAATGTGATTCACATTATATATAGTTGCCAATATCACTCCATGTATATATGTTCATTATCTACCCGTTGTAAGATCAATGCTGTATATAGTTGCCAATATAACTCCGTGTATATATGTTCACAATCCACCATTGTAAATGCAGTTGCACTATCCGACCACCAGGGGGAGTCGCTCTGGGAGTACGCGAGAGTTTGTACTGGGCTCTTCCCTTGGCTCCGCCCAGGATGCCTCCCCCTGGGACCGATGTATAAAGATCAGTGCCTTAGAGCCAGCCTGCCATTTCATCTGGAGTTCAACAACGAATAGGCTAGCTCTGTTGTAAGTGTATTAAAGCCTCTGTTCAGATCCAACTACACGTGTTCGCCGAATTGATGGTTCCATCACAAGGATTACAAAATAATGAAGGAACAGGATTGTGTTTTTGTGGGCAAATTAATTTACCTTGACAGATTCAAAGGATTAGGTGTCATATTTCCAAGTTATACAAGAGCAGAACTATGTTGGATGTTGGGCAGTTTTCCCAGAAAATAGTTTGCCAGCACACAAAGTGAATGCTGATCCGGACCTGTTTGATGCTGGGAGGGAGGTCAACCTGTTTAACAGGTATATAAATCTATAAGTCTATGACTATTTTAAATTGTTTGTGGAGATGGAGAGGAACTTTCCAGATTTTCTTTTCATAACCACTTTTATGACCTGGAATGCATGACCTTAAAAGGTGTCGGAAGCAAATCAGGACATAACTTAGAAGATAAATACTTGAAAATGAGAAATATTCAGAGCTAAGAGAAAGAGCAGCGGAGTGGGACTAATTGAATCGCTATTTCAAAGAAGCAGTAGATACAATGGTTTAGATGGCCACCTTCTGCACTGTATGACTTTATGGTTTTGTGTTTTTATCTGTTTTCTCAGTTTGCATGACTCCGAACAAGTGGGGAAAGGTCTGCATTGTGATACATTCAACATCACCGCTATTCAGGACGGGCTGGGTGGACCTGTGTGTCTTTTTCCATCCCTTGTTTTCATATTTATGTTCGCATGTTGATAAAATAGACTGGGTAAAAGATGACCATTCTAGTCGCTTGCAGTAAGGCTTGAAATGATTTACAACATTAGCATCATGCCCCTTGTCCTCCTTTATAATTGGTCAGGCATAATTCTCATAATTATCTGTACATGTATTTAAACGTTACAACTTCAGGAGCCCGAAAAATGGCTCAAGACACAGATAAAGTAGAAAGCCATGGAGTAGTTCAGGGAACATTAACAAATGCACTTTATTTAAATAGATGCTTCAATAATTCAAAGTGTCTGTTCTTCAGGTTTGGCCCATTTTTCCAAACGCTGCAAATCAAAACTAGTTAAGTCCCCACCCACAACAAATCCCCATCCACCCAGTATGCTATTTTAAATTAATTAATTGTACCATATATTGGGCTCCACATTAATATTTTATTTTAAAATTAGCTTGAATTAGGAAAGTGTTCAAATTATTCACCGAACAACAATGTTTCTCTTTCTGTTCATATAAAAGGCTGCAGTTGTATGGATCCCACCTGCTGCTAAAGGGGGTCAAGGGATGACATCTAATTTTCCTGCGAATGTACAGTCACCAACAGGCTTTGGTTAAAAAGAAATCCCCAATGCTTTGCAGAACGTGCACAAGAGACACAGGGCCATGAATCGATCATTCATACCCCAAAGCACCGGCTGTATTAAAGAAAAACGTGCTCATATCTTTATTTGGTAGATTTTTTGTAATTTAAAAAAACACCAATATCACTACGTGACTTTTCTTTCCAGGAAAAAATGCACGTTACATTTGAAGAAGTGGCACCTTATCAAAGCATCTACAACTATATATTTTGACTCAATGGGTGGGAATGTCATTAAGTCGGGCCGACTCCAAAGATGTTTAAAAATGATGGGCAGGACCCACATACGGAAGTCTCAAGTAGCGGGGCTTGATTCGAAGACGAAGGGGGTTGCATAATTATCTGAAAGGGTACAATTTGAGGCGAAGGACACAGTTGTGGATGGGGGTGGCAGGTTCGTTATGGTGAGGGGTAAGCTCGAAGGGGTGAGAGTAGTCCTGGTCAGTGTGTATGCCCCTAATTAGGATGATGTGGATTTTATTAGGAGGATGCTAGGGAAGATCCCCAACTTGGACTCGCATAAGCTGATCATGGGCACGGACTTTAATACATGGACCCGAGCCTGGACCGGTCATGTTCAAGAACGGGCAGGTTGCCAGCGATGGCAAAGGAACTGTGGGGGTTCATGGAGCAAACGGGGGGAGCAGATCCGTGGAGATTTAGCTGGCCAGCGGCGAGGGAGTTCTCGTACTACTCTCACGTCCACAAGGTGTATTCCCGAACTGACTACTTTGTCGTGAGTAGGGACCTGCTGGCCGGAATGGTGGGGGCAGAATACTCGGCAATTGCCATATCGGACCATGCTCCGCACTGGGTAGACCTGCAGTTTTGTAAGGACAGCTTTCAGCGCCCACCATGGAGGCTAACATTGGATTACGCGTGGACGAGGCGGTGTGTGAGAGGCTGAGGAAATGCATGCAGAATTACCTGCAGGTGAACGATACTGGAGAAGTCTCGGCAGCGGTGCTCTGGGAGACGCTGAAGGCAATGGTGAGAGGGGAGCTGATTTCAATCTGGGCATACAGGGACAGGACAGACAGGGCAGAGACGGACCGACTGATTAAGGAAATTCTACGGACGGACAGGAGTTACGCAGGATCCCCGAGGCCAGAGTTACTCAGGAAACGACAGAGGCTGCAGGCCGAATTTGGGGTGCTGACTACAGACAAGGCTGTGGAGCAGCTTAGAAAGGTAAAAGGCGCGATCTATGAGCATGGGGAGAAGAGGGAAGAGGCTAGGGAAATAGGGAGGGTAGTGGATGGGGAGGATAATCTAGTGGGTGCCCCGGCAGGGTTGAACAAGGTCTTTAGGGACTTTTATAGGCAGCTGTACACTTCAGAACCCCCCGGGGGACGGGGGGGATGAGGTGATTCCTGGACGGACTGACCTTCCCAAGAGTGGGGAGGGGGTTGGAGGACGGACTGGGGGCCCTGGTCAGGATTGAAGAGATATTGGGGGGCCTGAAGGTGACGCAGTTGGGTAAAGCCCCGGGGCCGGACGAGTATCCAGTGGAATTTTACAAAGAATTTGCCGAGATAGTGGGGCCGGTGCTGGTCAGGGACTTTTAACGAGGCAAGAGACAGAGGGAGTTTACCCCCGACGATGTCGCAGGCCACCATCTTGCTTATTCTGAAACGGGATAAGGACCTGGATGCTTGTGGGTCATACAGGGCGATCTCTTTGATCAACGTAGACGCCAAGTTACTGGCCAAGATCTTGGTGACCATAATTGTGGACTGTGTACCGGATGTAATTGTGGAGGACCAAACCGGGTTTGTAAAGGGGCGGCAGCTGGTGGCCAACATAAGAAGGCTGCTCAACGTGATTATGATGCCCCCGGAGAGTAGGGTGGTAGAGATAGTGGTAGCCATGGATGCTGAAAAGGCTTTTGACCGGGTCGAGTGGGATTATCTGTGGGAGGTACTAGGACGGTTCGGGTTCGAGGCGGGGTTCCTCGACAGGGTCTGGCTATTATATCAGGCCCCAGAGGCGAGTGTAAGGACAAACAGGACGACATCGGACTACTTTAGACTGCACCGTGGGACAAGACAGGGCTGCCCTCTCTCCCCACTGCTGTTTACGCTGGCCATAGAGCCGCTGGCAATTGCACTGAGAGCTTCTAGGGGCTGGAAAAGGCTGGTCCAGGGGGGAATGGAACATAGAGTCTCGTTATACGCAGACGATCTGCTGTTATATATATCGGACCCAATGGTGGGGATGGTATTATGGAAATCCTGAGGGAATTTGGCCGGTTTTCAGGATATAAATTGAACATGGCTAAGAGCGAGATGTTCGGAATTCAGGCGAGGGGGCAGGAGAGTAGGCTGAAGGTGTTGCCGTTCAGGCGAGTGGGGGAGAGTTTCCAATGTTTGGGGATTCAGGTGGCACGGGACTGCTCAACTGTCCCAACTGGTGGAACGAGTGAGGGAGGAGGTCTGGAGGTGGGATGCACTCCCGCTGTCATTGGCGGGGAGGGTGCAGACTGTTAAGATGACGATTCTCCTGCGGTTCTTGTTTGCTTTTAGTGTCTCCCCATCTTTATCCCGTGGTCCTTCTTTAAGAGGCTGAATAAAATTATTCTGGGATTTATATGGGCAGGGAAGTCCCTGTGGGTGAAGAGGGTGATGCTTGAAAGGAACAGAGGAGAAAGGGGGCTGGCGTTGCCGAACTCCTAACTATTACTGGGTGGCCAACATAGCGATGATAAGGAAATGGATGGTGGGTGCGGGGTCGGTTTGGGAGAGGATGGTGGCTGCTTCGTGCAGGGGCACTAGCTTAGCAGCCCTGGTCACGGCGACTCTGCTGCTTCCGCCGGCACAGTACTCCACCAGCCCGATAGTGGTGGCAGCTCTTCGGATCTGGGGCCAGTGGAGGAGGCATGTAGGGGAGGTAAGAGCATCGGTGTGGACCCCAATTTGCGGCAACCACCGATTTGCCCGGGGAACATGGACAGGGGTTATCGACTGTGGAGGAGGGCGGGGATTGTGAGGATGGGGGATCTGTTCCTGGAAGGGAGCTTTCCGAGCACGAGGGCACTGGAGAAGTTTGGGCTGGCGAGAGGGAACGACTTTAGATACTTACAGGTGCAGGATTTTGTACACAGACTGGTGCTGTCCTTCCCATGTCTCCCGCTGAAGAGGAGGCAGGACAGGGTAGTTTCTAGGGGAGAGGTGGGAGAGGGTAGCGTCTCAGACGTCTACAAGGAACTAATGGGAGCTGAGGATACGCTGACCGAGGACCTGAAGCTTAAGTGGGAAGAGGAGCTTGGTCGTGGTCGTGCATCGGGCCCGATGAGCAGATTCTTCGGGCTGGAGGACAAGTGTGCTAGATGCGCCAGAGGGCCGGCTAACCATGTACACATCGTACAACCATAGTCGTGCCCTAAACTCAGGGGGTATTGGTAGGGATTCGCAGATGTCATGTCCCGGGTATTGAAAACTGGGGTGGTAATGAGCCCTGAGGTGGCAATCTTTTGGGTTTGGGGGGGGGGGGGGGGGGGGGGAACCCGGGAGTCCAGGAAGAGAGTGGCCGACGTTCTGGCCTTTGCTTCCCTGGTAGCACAGCGACGAATACTGTTAGCATGGGGGGGGACTCAAAGCCCCCGAGGGCTGAGGTATGGCTATCAGACATGATGAGCTTTCTTGGCCTGGAGAAAGTCAAGTTCGCATTGAGAGGTTCGCTATTAGGGTTCGCCCGAAGGTAGCAGCCATTTATTGACTTCTTCGCGGAGGGGTAAGCGTCGGGGGGGGGGGCTAGGGTAGAGTAGAGTAGGGGATAGTGAGGCAGGTCCGTGCGTGAACAGAGTTGTGGTTTGCACTATGTTTAATTTGTGTCTTGACTTATTTTCTTTGTACTGTACAATGTCACTTTTTCTATATGCCTAAAATACCTCAATAAAATTGTTTTTAAAAAAAAAAGCAAACTTAATACGAGGGAGGTCCATTCAAAAGTCTGAGATGGCAATAGGGAAGAAGCTGTTAAGTCGCTTGGTACATGACCTCAAACTTTGGTATCTTTTTCCTGCTGGAAGAAGGTGGAAGAGAGTATGTCCGGGGTGCGTGGGGTCCTTAATTATGCTGGCTGCCTATCCGAGGCAGCGGGAATTATAGACAGTCAATGGATGGGAGGCTGGTTTGCGTGATGGATTGGGCTACATTCACGACCTTTTGGCGTGAGGCATGGGGATATGAGGTAGCATGTGTTCCCATGGAGGGGAGATGGGGAGCAGGTGGTGGTTGAGATGTATGAGGGGCAAGGCCCAGCACCTAACAGTTTCAAAAACGAAGAAAGTCCCAAAGAACAAAGGTAGGTCTTCAAACTAGCCCGCCCCGCAACTTGCCCAGCCCCGTGACCATCTATGATCTGCTTCCGGCGTCAGCAGGCCCAACTCTATCCCACCTCCGCAAAGTGAAAATTGGGTGCAACGGCACCCTTTAAACTGAGGTGTTTCTGTCTAACCTACCCAACTTGGAAGTGAAAATCTAGCCCCATGATTTATTTCTGCACCCACCAAGGTGGCTCCTGTCATAAAACACAGAAACAGGCCTTTCAGCCGATCATGTCTTTGCGAACCATCAAATACCAATCTATATTAATCTATTTACCAGAACTTGGTCCATAGCCCACTTTGCCATGTTAAGTGCTCGTCCAGATGCTTCTTAAATGTGAGTACCTGCCTCCACCACACTCTCAAACAATATGTTCCTCTGGGTGAAAAAAATGTTTCAGGTCCCCTCTAAACCACTTAAACCGATGCCCTCTGGTCTTTGACACCTCATGGGGAAAAAATTCTTACAATTTACCCCATCTATGCCTCTCATAATTTTGTATACCTCTATCAGATCTACACACCACCCCCTCTGCTCCAGGGAAAACAAACCCAGCCTATCCAGTCTCTCCTCATAGTTAAAACTTTCCATCCTCCCAGGCAACATCCTGGTGAACCTCCTCTGCACCCCTCCAGTGCAATCATGTCTATCCGATGGTGTGACGACCAGAACTGCACATAGTGGATAGGATTTACCGGCTGTTCATGCCAGCAGGGAATTCTGGCACACAAATTTCTGGTGACGAGAGGTGCTGTCAACAGGAAATCCCATCGACAACAGCGAGACAGGTAGATCCCACTGGCAGTCCACCTGCACCACCGAAAAACATATGCCGGTAACTCCCGCCCAATGTTCAATCTGTGGCCTAACCAATAGGATACAATAATATTTTTCAACATCCAAACATTGGCACCACACACCCTATAATAAGCTTGTCCACTGGGCATTGCATGGAAGTCACTGGGATACAGTAATATTTCTAATTTAAATCTGTTCCATTCCATTTTCGGAAGGAGCAGCAGCTTCTGATAAGTCACATTCAGAATCTGGGATGCAGCCTCTCCTGGGATCACTCCACTTCCACACAGAATTCTGAAGGCGAAAACCTTTGTGTGTGTGTGTGTTTGAAAACCTGACTGACAACATCCCCACCTCCATCCATAAAACCCTCAGACTGATAATAACACCCCTCCACCCTTAAACCCTCAGACTGATACCAACCCTCCTCCACCCTTAAAACCCTGACTGACACCTCCTCCACCCTTAAAACCCACAGACTGACACCCCCTCCACCCTTAAACCCCTCAGACTGACACCCCCTCCACCCTTAAAACCCTGACTGACACCTCCTCCACCCTTAAAACCCTGACTGACACCCCCTCCACCCTTAAAACCCTCAGACCGACAACACACCCTGCACCCTTAAAACCGTCAGACTGACAACACCCCTAAACCCTCAGACTGATAACCCCCCTCCACCCCTAAACCCTCAGACTGATAATCCCCCTCCACCCCTAAACCCTCAGATTGATAATCCCCCTCCACCCCTAAACCCTCAGACTGATAACAACCCCCCTCCACCCCTAAACCCTCAGACAGGTAACCCCCTCCACCCCTAAACCCTCAGACTGATAACAACCCCCCTAAACCCTCGGACTGATAACAACCCCCCTCCACCCCTAAACCCTCGGACTGATAACAACCCCCCTAAACCCTCAGACTGATAACAACCCCACCTCCAGCTGTCTGCGACTTTCTGCGAGACTAAAACCAGGAAAGGACCTATACAGTATACTAGACAAACTGCCTGATCTATCTGTCGTTTTTTTTAATTGCGTGGAAATTTACTGTACTTTTTTGCCCCTACGTGTTTTTCTTTTAATGTGGTAAAATTGGGAGTATTGTTCGTCGGTGGTGATTACATGGAGCTGTTGTTTTAATGGATCAGGCGAGTTGTAGTCAGAGATGCGCCGGGTGAGTGAGGTAGGACCCCTCCTGCGCCGTCGGGCTGACGGTTGGAAGGCGATGAGCTCGAGACGGAGCCGGGAGCGGAGCCCGGAGCGGAGAGCCCACAAGAGAAAGGAGAAGCGGCACCGCAGCCGCTCTCGGTCAGCTTCCAGGGACGCAGGATGGAGGAGGCGGCGGCGGAGGAGCGGCAGCAGCCGGGAGCGCAGCCCGGCCGAGCGGCAGCGAGGATGGCGCCGGTCACAATCGCGTTCGCCTCCCGCCCGCTCGAGGAACCCGTCCCGCTCCCCGGACAGATCGGGCCGCTCACCCCTCTCCTCCTCCCCCTCGCCCTCCTCCTCCTCCGGCTCCTCGTCGTCCCGCTCCGGCAGCCCGAGCAACGTCAGCCGCCTGCTGAGCCTGCAGGAGAAGCTGAAGCAGAAGGCCGAGAAGAAGAAGCAGCGAGAACTGGCCAAAGCCATGGAGACCCCCGAGGAGAAGCGGGCCCGCCGCCTGGCCAGGAAAGAGGCCAAAGAGAGGAAGAAGAGGGAGAAGATGGGATGGAGCGAGGAGTATATGGGCTACACGAATGCAGACAATCCCTTTGGGGACAACAACCTGCTGGGCACCTTTATCTGGCAGAAGGTGACCGTGAATTATCGCTAACCCATTTGCTGTTGAATGTCCTGTTCACAACCCCGGGGGGCATGATTCCGTTGAGGTTCACCCACTGGGATGAGGGGGTTACCTCCTGAGGAAAAGCTGGGCCTGTATACATTGGAGTTTAGACGAATGAGAGGAAGATCCGGGATGGCACGGTGGTTAACGCTGCAACCTTAGAATGCCAAAGACCCGGGTTCCATTCCCGCCTTGGGTAACTGTGGAATTTGCAATTTGCCCCTGTGTCTGCTTGGGTTTCCTCGGGGTGTTCCTCCCACTCCAAAGATTAGGTTAGGTGGATTGCCCATGATAAAATTGCCCCTTAAGAGTCCAAAGGTGTGCAGGCTTTGTGGTGTTATGGGAATAGGGTGGGGGAGTGGACCGTGGTAGGGTGCTCTTTCAGTGGGTCGATGCAGACATAATGGGCTGAATGGCCTCCTACAAGAACGTAACAAGTTGGATGCTGAGAGAATGTTTCCCCTTGTGGGAGAAACTAGAACGAGGGGACACGGTTTAAAAATAAGGGGTCTCCCATTTAAAACCATGTCAGGAATAAAAGAATGACTAGGGTAAGAGTAGGGCCAGTCAAGGACAGTAGGAATTGAGGACAGTCAAGAGGAATTGAGTTTCGGAGCCATGAGGTCATGTTGCAGTTGTACATAACTCTGGTGCGGCCGCATTTGAAGTATTGCGTGCAGTTCTGGTCGCCGCATTATAGGAAGGATGTGGAAGCATTGGAAAGGGTGCAGAGGAGATTTACCAGGATGTTACCTGAGGGAAGATCTTATGAGGTAAGGCTGAGGGACTTGAGGCTGTTTTCGTTAGAGAGAAGAAGGTTAAGAGGTGACTTAATTGAGGCATACAAGATGATCAGAGGATTAGATACGGTGGACAGGGAGAGCCTTTTTCCTCGGATGGTGATGTCTAGCACAAGGAGACATAGCTTTAAATTGAGGGGAGATAGATATAGGACAGATGTCAGAGGTCGGTTCTTTACTCAGAGAGTATTAAGGGCATGGAATGCCGTGCCTACAACAGTATTGGACTCGCCAACACTAAACGCATTCAAATGGTCATTGGATGGGCATATGGACGATAAGGGGATAGTGTAGATGGGCTTTAGAGTGGTTTCACAGGTCGGCGTAACATCGAGGGCCGAAGGGCCTGTACTGCGCTGTAATGTTCTATGTGATGAGAGTTTTTGTTTCTCTGAAATTTGTCAGTGTGTATTGATTCTTGACTGACCAGGGAATCTAGGGTTATGGGGGTAGGAAGGAAAGTGAAGTTGAGACTACAATCATATCAACCATGATCTTATTGAACAGTGGAGCATGTTCGAGGGGCTGAGTGGCCTACTCCTGTTAGTAACTCCAGTTACCCTTCATTCTGAGTTATCACTAATATAAAAGCTGTTTTGCTCATTGTGTTCATGTTCAGAATTCGTGGCAGGAAGGAACTTGCAGTTATTACATATTACTTTGCATGGCTCATGAGCGATCAAAGTACTTTACATCCAATGATATACTTTTGAATGGTAGTTTATCATTGCAATGTAGGAAATACAACATTCAAGTTGCCGCACAAGGCCCGACAAGCCGCAAAATGACAATGTACCGATCACCTGTTATATTGATGGTTGAGGGTGAAATATTGGTCAGGGCACCAGGAGGAATCCCCGTTCCTCATCAAAAAGTGCCATGTGATCTTTCGCTATCACCTACAAGGAGATAAGACCTCTATTTCCAGTTTCATCAGGAAGACATTTGATTTGTGAGAAATAGTTATATGGAACTGTTGTTTTGGTTGGCTTTTTCCATTGACCTTTATTTTTTTTCCAGATTCCAAACTGCTCTCTGCTGATTTCTTTCTCGGCATATTGCAATTCCTTCACTCCATCATTGGAGGCCATGACTTCAGCCGTCTTGTTCTTAAATCTGGAATTTTCTCATTAAATCTTGCTGCCTCTCAACTATGCTCCCCTCTTTTAAGTTGTTCCATCAACCTATCTTTAAACAATTTGCTTGTATCCTGCCTAACATCTCTTTGTGGCTCAGTGCTAGTTTTTGTCTGATTATGCTCCTGTGAAGTAGTTTGAGATGTTTGTTGCCAAAGTGTCAGGCTGCTTTCCCCTTTGAGAGCTGATTGCTGGTGATTTAACCTGAGGGTCACTTCACCTCAGGCGAGAAGCAAGGCTGAGAAGCCTTGAATAACCTCAGCTGGTAAGGGAACTCAACCTGCGCTGTTGGCATTGCTCCGTAACACAAATCAACCGTCCAGCCAACTGAGCTAACTTGTCCCCTTTTAAAGTGCTGCATAAATGTAAGTTATCATAGAAAATCTGCTAGTGCCCTTCATTTGGGGCTGGTATAGCACAGTGGGCTAAACAGCTGGCTTGTAATGCTGAACAATGACAGCAGCGCGGGTTCAATTCCTGTACCAGCCTCCCGAACAGGTGCCGGAATGTGGCGACTAGGGGCTTTTCACAGTAACTTGAAGCCTACTTATGACAATAAGCGATTATTATTTTTTTAAATCTTAGTGCGTTGTAACAGATTCAAAAGAGGTTTAATTAAAAATAATGCTTCCTTTGATTCCTGTAATTGGCTGAAGTTAACAGTATTATTTTACAGATTTTCCTCTATCATGAGAACGGATTGTGCTCCATAAATGTAACTTTTATTGAAATACATTCTTATTTCTTGCATTAGGCCCTGGAAAAGAAAGGAATTAGTCACCTTGCTGAAAAGGATTTAAAGGACAGAAACAAGCGCATTCAAGAGGACAACCGCTTGGAATTGCAAAAAGTATGGTTTAATACCTTAATTTTCCAAAAACCTTACATTGTTACTGTCCCTTGTGTTCGCAAAATGGCTTTAAATATGAGTTAAATGCATTTCTGAGCCATCATCCCATAATGGTTAGTTGCAACTCACGAACAAATGTTTAAGACAGTTCGAAAGATCAAATAATGTTTCAATTTAAAGGGGAGTTAATTCGACATATAGTCCATCGTGTTTTTAAAACAAAAACTTGATTTAGTTACCTGTGAAGGAAACTTCACTTCTGGAGACTGACCCGCCTCATATTAAACAATGTTTCCTATTAAATGACAGTTCCAAAGTTTGTTTCTACTAATATCTGTTAGAGGTTCACATTTTATTAATTTCAGAGGAAATGTTAAGTTTAGATGTTCAGCTTATTCGAGGTGACAATAATGTGGCCTGTGAGCATTGTTAGTGTTTGCACAGTTGGGAAATCTTGGAAACTTGTGTCAGCTGTGGCTCAGTTAGTGGCACTTTCACCTTTGAACTACAAGGCCCTGGGTTCCAATCCCACTAAGGGCTCGAGCACATAAAAAACAAGGCTGACATTGACATTACAGTGCAGTACTGATGGCACTTTGTACTGTCAATGCATCTTTCAGATGAGATGTTAAGCCGAGGCCCTGTCTTCTAGTCCAGATGGATGTAAAAGGTCCTATAGGATTATTTCAAAGAAGAGCAAATATCCTGGCCAATACCTCAATCAATATCACAAAATTAACCAGTCATATTACATTAACAATATTTATAATTTTAAATGCTGTACATGATGTTAGTCTGTGATGCCAACACAACCAAAGCAGAAGAACTGGTCACTGAACCAGTTGGAGATTTGTTTGGAGTAAATCTTGTTTGTGATCATGAGGGCCATTTATAGAGTATAAATGGAAAATGATCATCTTTCTAGTTTCACATGTCAATCCAGTGTCAGAAAAGAAAAGGTTTATTGATAAATTAGAGTTTCGTCAGGAATATTTCACAGATTTCAGGTTTGTCAACAAAATATTTATTGATATAGAAACTGCTGTCTTAAAAAACAAATAAGCTTGTTGACAAACAGGTATCAACTTTATAGAAACAGTTTCAGTGAAAGATAACAGTAGATGAAAAAATGGATAGATTGATGCATGGAGCATGTTTAAAATTTTGCTAATGAATCAAAGAACAAAGAATAGTACAGCACAGGAACAGGCCCTTCGGCCCTCCAAGCCTGTGCCGACCATGCTGCCCGTCTAAACTAAAATCTTCTGCACTTCCGGAGTCCGTATCCCTCTATTCCTATCCTATTCATGTATTTGTCAAGATGCCCCTTAAACGTCACTATCATCCCTGCTTCTACCACCTCCTCCGGCAGCGAGTTCCAGGCACCCACTACCCTCTGTGTAAAAAAAGCTTGCCTCGTACATCTCCTCTAAACCTTGCCCCTCGCACCTTAAACCTATGCCCCCTAGTAATTGGCCCCTCTACCCTGGGAAAAAGCCTCTGACTATCCACTCTGTCTATGCCCCTCATAATTTTATAGACCTCTGTCAGGTCACCGCTCAACCTCCGTCGTTCCGGTGAGAACAAACCGAGTTTATTCAACCTCTCCTCATAGCTAATGCCCTCCATACCAGGCAACATCCTGGTAAATCTCTTCTGCACCCTCTCTAAAGCCTCCACATCCTTCTGGTAGTGTGGCAACCAGAATTGAATACTATACTCCAAGTGTGGCCTAACTAAGGTTCTATACAGCTGCAACATCACTTGCCAATTTTTATACTCAATGCCCCGGCCAATGAAGGCAAGCATGCCGTATGCCTTCTTGACTATCTTCTCCACCTGTGTTGCCCCTTTCAGTGACCTGTGGACCTGTACACCTAGATCTCTCTGACTCAATACTCTTGAGGGTTCTACCATTCACTGTATATTCCCTACCTGCATTAGACCTTCCAAAAAGCATTACCTCACATTTGTCCGGATTAAACTCCATCTGCCATCTCTCCACCCAAGTCTCCAAAAATCAAAATCCTGCTATATCCTCTGACAGTCCTCATCGCTATCCACAATTCCACCAACCTTTGTGTCATCTGCAAACCTACTAATCAGACCAGTTACATTATCCTCCAAATCATTTATATATTTATATATACTACGAACAGCAAAGGTCCCAGCACTGATCCCTGCAGGACACCATTAGTCATAGCCCTCCAATCAGAAAAGCACCCTTCCATTGCCACTCTCTGCCTTCTATGACCTAGCCAGTTCTGTGTCCATCTTGCCAGCTCACCCCTGATCCCGTGTGACTTCACCTTTTGTACCAGTCTGCCATGAGGGACCTTGTCAAAGGCCTTACTGAAGTCCATATAGACAACATCCACTGCCCTACCTGCATCAATCATCTTTGTGACCTCCTCGAAAAACTCTTATCAAGTTAGTGAGACACGACCTCCCCTTCACAAAACTGTGTTGCCTCTCGCTAATACTAAATCCAAAACTGGCAAACCATTTTCCTGTGAATGAATAACAAAAATTCAAGGATTTTCCATGAGTGTATTAAAAAACTTAAAGAATTTTAGGTAATTAAAGAACCCTAATTGGGATCAGAAATTTTACTTGCCCTTGTTTGATTGTATGACAAAACTGTATAATTTGACCAATAGAAGTTGTCAAGTGTGCTTTTTGGTATTCACGTTAATTTAAGTAAACCGTTTATCCTTATGGCTCTAGGTGAAACAGCTGCGTCTTGAACGAGAGCGAGAAAAGGCCCTACGGGAACAGGAATTGGAAATGTTGCAGCGGGAGAAGGAAGCAGAGCACTTCAAGACCTGGGCCGAACAAGAGGATTATTTCCATTTACAGCAAGCCAAATTGAGGTAAACATGAACATATCTTTGTCTCCTTGCACCCTGCAAAAACAACTTTGCCAGTGTTAGGAAATTGAGATAGTTTAAACAATTTATATTTGTAACAGGTGTGTTAGGAATGAGGCATATGTTTAATCTTTAAACTAGGATTAAAACTTCAGTTCGCTTCATGTTAAATAATAATTGCTTATTGTCACAAGTAGGCTTCAATGAAGTTACTGTGAAAAGCCCCTAGTTGCCACATTCCGGTGCCTGTTTGGGGAGGCCAGTACGGGAAAGGTGCTTGCATGTCTATAGTTTTCACTTGAAACTTTTCCTGCGTTGTAATTGAGGTTTCATGACGTAAAATCAATTACAGGCTTAAAAAAAATATTACACTGCTACTTAGCAACCAGAGGCTCACACTGAAAATGCAGAAGCATTTGACTTCAATTGGAACCAGGTAACTGTAAAAGGAAGCAAGAAGCTTTCCACAGAAGCAGCCAGTATAGGGATGCAGAAACCAAGAACTGGAAGCGAAAGAACAAAGTTCTAGAAACCAGGGAATGTAAAGAGGAGTCCCAGGAAAAATGAATCAAAGGGACTAATAGCCTGAATCTGAACAAGATACTGTCACAGAAGCTACGAAAAGGGACAGAGAGGCTCCCGGTTAAAGATAGAGCTGTGAGGTGCGGACCTGGGGGAGCCAGCTGGAGAAACATCTTTTTGGTTTGTGGGGGTGAGACTCACGCAGACACGGGGAGAATGTGTAAACTCCACATGGACAGTAACCCGGGGCAGCACTAAACCCGGGTCCTCAGCGCCGTGAGGCAGCAGTGCTAACCACCGTGCCGCCCACATGATGACAACTTAATACAGCATGTGAAACAGTGGTGTTCTGTTGGCGTGGCTGGGTCCCTGAGAGATTGGATGCTTGAATGCACGTGGAGTTCTAGGGCAGAGGAATACTGATAGGAGAGATTGACATCCTGGATGTGGATCCTTGGTGACAGCATCAGAGAGAAAATATTGTCTGGGAGATTTGATGAGAAATCCACAAATGTTGTTTTGGTGGAATTTGTCATTTGGTTTCAGAGTCTGGTGTCTGACCACATTTTGCCTATTGGTTTACATGGACTGTGTTTACTGAAAACATTAGAATATAAGATATATTTTGGAAATAATCTGCAATGGTATTGCTAGGGTGAAGGAGTAGTTCATTTTTTTGTTTAATAAATGTTTTATTCTTTGGTTAAAAGCAGCCTTCATCAATATCTCAAGACAAGAAATAAAAGTTATGATCTATCAAGCAGAGTTTCAGCTCTGGGACCTGACTGCCCAGTAGCAACACCATCCAGGATTGTAACACTATCTTTCCTGGATTGAAAAGAATGCAGTTCTTTCTCTATTAGAATGTCACATCTATTCAGTACTGGATATTACATCCTGCATTTGTTGTAATGCAGATTTATTATAATGAGGTTTTATTAACAAAGTTAGAGAAAGTGATTTAAAGCATTTGCAGATTGTATGCATGGTTTTTAAAATACTATAATTTCAGGCAGCTTTGATGCAGAATCATTCCGAACAATGGCCAAGTCATGTTTTGGTGATAAATTATAAACATTTGAAAATTGTTAACTTTGGCTTGTTTATTTTAATAATCAATTCTGATGCTAAGTTGATAAATTTGCTGATTGAACTGCAGCTGAGTCACACAGATCTAAAGAATGCAATTTTAAAACTGAAAATGCTGGAAATACGCAGCAGGTCAAGCAGCATTTGTGGAGAGAAAATACCGTTTACATTTCAGGTCGATGACATTTCATCAGAACCGAGTTAACTCTGTCCACAAATGCAGTCTAATGCTGAGTATTTCCAGCATTTTCTGTTTTTATTTCCAATTTCCAGCATCTGCAATATTTTGCTTTTGCTGAAATGTTCAGTCCTTATCCAGTGAACTTGGAGAAGTAGTGGGACTCCATGATTGTCCTTGAGATAAAAAGAAAATGAACTGAAGTGCTCCCAGTAGCAGTAATGCAATTTCTGCTGTATGTGCATCAGCCATAAGCCACGTCTTGAGCTCAGATGTTATTTACTTTTTTGTCACCATGGGTCATAGTGAGGATGTTCAACTGAAATTCAAAATTAATTCAGCATTTATGCTGTGTACGATGTTTGGTTATGTGGACCACAAATGAGTCTCAAAGTAGAAATCTATTTGCATGATGTGTGCTTTGCTTGTTGGCATATTTCAATTATCTTATTCAATTTTACCCAGTGTATTATGTGGATGAAAAATATTTTACAGCGTACCTTATGTTGATGTGTATCTATTATTGAGAAGATGGCTTTCTGTTCATTCTTTGATTTAGGTCAAAGATCCGCATCTTGGGAGGCAGAGCCAAGCCAATTGACCTTCTTGCTAAATACATCAGTGCAGAGGATGATGATCTAGCTGTTGAAATGCATGAACCGTACACATTTCTAAATGGGCTGACTGCATCAGACTTGGAAGATCTTCTGGAAGATATCAGAGTATGTACAATATTGTGTTCGCGGGCAACCAGGAATAGGCAATAAATGCCGGCCTTACCTATGATGCGCAGATTCCCTTCGAGATATATTTTTAAGAAAACCTTTTTTTCATGTCATATCTGTTCTGGAAATACTTGATTTTGACACTGGAAAGTGTTCCAGCACTGATTAGCTCCTCAGCACCAAAAGTAAAGGAATTTTCTAACAGTTTCTTCCAATTATAACTATCATAATTTAGTAACGGTAGTGATAGCAATGAATTATTTGCGATAACTGCTTTAGAACTACACCTTACAGCGCACTCCACTTTATTTGAAGTTTTATTGTTTGGCCGAAATATTTAAATTTTAGGATTATTACTAACAAACAATTATGAAGAAATATGGGTATGTTTGAATTAGCATAGTTTAATATTTCGTAGTTTGAACTAAGATTCGATTGTAATTGTCTGTGTTGACAGTCTGCCAGGATAGTGTGGAAGTTGGCTTTTATTTGTTTTAACCACAGACCTGAAGAGCTCCAGCACTGACAAGCAATCAAGATAAAAATATTAATTTGCCTTCTCCCTCAACTAGTTTACAGTTTCAAGATTTGATTGTGAAGTTATTTCATATTTCTTGTAAATTTCATATTTGTTTCTTTAAAGTAGTTTATTCTCAAACCTTTTTTAAAATGTATTTTCTGAGGTATGCCACTAGATGTCACAGTTGTACTAACTTTGCATTTTCGAAGTGTGTAAACTGTCCGAGCACTTTACAAATTGAGGAGAAGATGGGATTAAATTTGTGGGAAGTGAAGAAGTAGAAGAGAAATGAAAAAAGAGAAAATATTCCACACACAGGATGACTCTGATCTAGAAGGCACTACCTGAAGCTGACTCAATGGGAACTTTCAAAATGGATATGTACTTAAGACAAATAAATTAGATATGTACTTAAGACAAATAATTTGCATGGTTACAGAGGAAAATCTGGGATGTGCCCTACCATTGCCTTCAACCACCGAGGAATCCCATGTACGCTCCTCCTTTGTGACAACGCCCTCCCCCCATCTAACTCTTTCACGAAGTTTTTGGGAACCCACCCTCTTTGGACTGGTGTCCGTTCATTTCTGATTACGCTTCAAGTACCTTGAGATGTTTTTCTATGTTAAGCTATATTAATGTTAGTTGTTCATGCTAGAGTTACTCTGATATTCTGTTCATGCACAATCCTGTTGAAGTTTGTCAAATGATAATGAAAAAAACTTTTTTTAATCAAGACTTGCAGGATATTATTTATTTATAATGAAGTCAATCCAGCAATAAATATGAGCTATAGCCAGTGCCTCAGCTGAGAAATGAATGATGTTTCAAGTGCCTTCCAAATGCACCATGTTCACACTGTATTAGATCCAAATTGCGCTGTCGTAGAATTATAGAATTTACTGTGCAGAAGGAGGCCATTCGGCCCATTCCGTCTGCCCCGGCCCTTGTAAAGGGCACCCACCTTGAGCCCACGCCTCCACCCTATCCCCGTAACCCAGGAACCCTATCTAACCTTTAGAAAAAAAGCAATTTAGAATGGCCAATCCACCTAACCTGCACATCTTTAGACTGTGGGAGGAAACCCACGCAGATACGGAGAGAAAGTGAAAACTCCACACAAAGTCACCCGAGGCCTGAATTGAACCTGGATCCCTGGAGCTGCGAGGCAGCAATGCTACTACTGTGCCACTGTGTCGCTCTAATGGGCAATAAATTTATCTGATGAATCACAGCTGTATAAATTAGGAAAGTCTCTTGTGTTATCGTAAGATTGGAAGAAAGTTTAAGGTGAGAAAGATTGACCAGAATTCAATTTCTGATCATTGACTGACGATTATTGGATGTGAAAATGTGTAAACATTTAACGAGGGCACACTTCTGTTTAGTTGTGAGGTGTGCAGTGCTTGGCTCCCTTTTAACATTCATCACCCAGGCTCACAGATGAATGATATCTGTATCCCTCTATGGTTTGTTTGCTATGGAAATACAAACTAGGCTACCCAATGTGTTGCGAATGTTTGAACATTTTATACCAATAAATCTCAAGGGAACATGCTCCAGTAATTAGACTGTTATATGATTTAGAAATAGAAATATTAATCTGGTCTAATCAGGAGTAAATTGAAGATCCTTATGGGACTGACCTTTTTCTTCAGGTTTACATGGAGCTGGAGCAGGGGAAAAATGCTGACTTTTGGAGAGATATGACTACCATTACTGAGGATGAAATAAGTAACCTGAAAAAGCTGGAAGCTTCAGGAAAAGGACCAGGTAATGGGAACGTAGTAGAGTATATACAGAGGATGGACAACACTGAATTTGTTTTGCAGAAATCTTTATTTGCCATTGTGCTGAAGCACTTGCAACACTAAAACTCTTAAGTGATGACGTAGCTACCTAGACAAGATTATCTAGCCTTATGTTTAAGTAAAATCTTTTCCCTCTTCCTTTAATTGTTAAAGCTTTGCTAATAATATCTCTCTCAATCTATCTATCTATTTTTAATCTTCCTTAAATGGATCTATTATTTGCTTGTTTCTCCTCTACTGAAAGTCCCACCACTCAATTTGGAATAAAAAGTGGCAGAAAACCATCCCCAATTGCATGACGTTCAGCTTCAAAGGTTGTCTTGAAAGCCTGTTGAAACCTTGAGCAAGTGGTATGTTTATCGAATAAATTAGGAGTTGTTCACAAAACATGTTATATCACCTAGGGTGATGGCTGATCCACTAAGGCAATTCCTCTGCAGTACAGACTTGCTGATAAACGTTTTCTGTAATAAAGCAAAATACGATTTGTTGGTTTTCTACTAAAATGAAAATCCATTTTATTTTAAGGAAATAAGTCTCTCCCTTCTGTGTAATCCGGTTTGTTAGCAGAATCTTGGTTTCTGTGATCTTGTTTATCCATCTGCAAAACATAATTCCTCTCATGCAACTCCTAAGTAGCTCTGTAGTCCTTCACTGTGCATTGTTATTTTATTAACATTTTCACTAATTTTTTCTACTGTTGATTGTTTCCCCTCTTTGGACTAAGCATATTTTGAATTTAAATATCGGTCACTTCCTCCAGTTTGGAATTGCATACTCATATTGTGGACTCTCTTCTTCAAGATGCATGTTTTGTTTTATGATTCTGCACCCCCCCCCCCCCCCCCCCCGCCCCCAAAAAGATTATTTTGGACTCCTGTGTACAGCCAGGCAGTGCCCTCAACTCCTGTATGTTTTGGAACTAAAGAAAGGAAAAGCCTAACAGACTTTAGGCAAGATAAACCTAGTGTGAGACTTCTTTTCACCTAGCCACTCATTGATGGATAGGAAGAGCAGGCAGCATAGCACAGTAGGACAGCAAGGACACTCGGTGACCATAAAACACTAATGTCCAGAACACTAAACCAGAGGGGCTGGTTTAGCTCACCAGGCTAAATCGCTGGCTTTTAAAGCAGGCCAGCAGCACGGTTCGATTCCCGTACCAGCCTCCCCGGACTAGGGGCTTTTCACAGTAACTTCATTGAAGCCTACTTGTGACAATAAGCGATTTTCATTTTCATTTCATTTCAACTTTAATGTTTCCCAGGCAGGTGTTAAATTTGTGAACCTGCAGCAAATTGGCACAAAAGCTGATTGGCCAAGGGAGAGCCAAAGTAATGGTGACCAGCTCAAGATTGTAGTGTCTGTCTCTCCAGAAATTAGGTTCATGCTCTTGTTTGTGAGATTGTCTTTAACCTCGTGCGTTCTATTTAGATTCAATGGCAGGAACCATTTGCAATATCTAAGAGCTACACCACAAATACAGCATGGCTACAAAGAGAAATTGCCTGAACAAAACTGTTAAGAGCTACTACAAGCAATAAACAGAAAGCTTGAATATAAAGAACCAAACAAAATGTATAACACTCCGGTACTGTTCAGTATTCACTTGGTGGAAGGTTTTGTTGTGGTTTGAGTATAAAGCCCAGATCCTGTTTGTTTTTATAAGAAACAATTAGGATGTGTATTTTTGTTATAATATAGACAAAAGCTGTGGTGCTGTGTATATATGGTTCGGATGGGTTCTTGGATACAGAGACAAACATACTGTTAACATTTTTGCAGACAACACCTCGGAACACACGGTGATACTTTGCAAAGATTTGTTGAGCTCAGCCTCTTCTCTCCCTCTGTCTGTCTGTCTCTCTCCCTCTGCTCTCTTCCTGTTTCTGTTCCTTTATGATTTCACCCTATCCAGCTGGACTAATCCATAGATATCTGCATTATATACTCTTTTAGCTACTTTCAGTACCAGTCCAGGTCAACGTGTATCAAGATGTTCCCAGCTGTCTAAACATGTATCTCTCTTCTGATTTCCACAACTCCCAAGACTGTCAGACATTTAGGGTTAGCAATGTCCAGCATGTGATATGAATAGCTACAAATACACAAATTCTAACGGTAAACTATGTGTAACATGAAATCGTACTGTTAACCATTCTCAGAATTCCAAGTTTAGGTTTACAGTTTTCAAGATGATTTAAAAAATGGAACTTAACACAAATGGATTTGTTTATGAATGTTTTGACCTTAAATCTCTAGTGAGACTGTTGCTACTGCTTTGTGCTGGCTGTGAAAGGTACAGTACAGTTCATGCCAAGTTATGGGGATAGGGTAGAGGTGTTGACCTTGGGTAGGGTGCTCTTTCCAAGAGCCGGTGCAGACTCGATGGGTCGAATAGCCTCCTTCTGCACTGTAAATTCTATGATAATCTATGATTAATCTAGGTCAAAGGTTCAGCACAACATCATACTTTTCTATGTTCTAATATTGGCAGAGGAGACATAGTGCAAGACACTGAAAGTCTCGGGCAACAAGTCTAAGTTCCTGGACCCAGTCCCTGGCAGCATTGAGTAGCTTTCAATAATAGCCTAACAGAAACTCGCTTCATGGGAGCTGGATGGCCAGACCCATGCAAAATTTCTGTCTCAGCTGAGGAACATCTTGAACCACTATTTCAGCTGCAAATATGCATACTGAGTTTATGAAAGAACATGAGAGGCATATGGAGTGTACAACTAATGGTGAGATTTACAGAAAGAAAATTGGAAAATAAAACTTCCAATAATTAATAGGCCAATGCAATAAACTGAGAGGAGGCATGCATAAAATTTGAAGAAAAGCAGTTAAACAGCTAGATAGAAGCAGGGGTACATTATTTGGAAGGGACAGTTTGCTTTATTTTGTCTGTGAGCAGTGCCACAGTTCACATAAAATAATGGTGGAGTGGTTACAGCACAGAAGGATGCCATTCAAATCAGCCTGCCATATCCATTCCAGCTCTCCCATTCCTGGCTTTTCCTCATGGCCCTGCAAATTGTTTATCTTCAGATAATTATCCAATTTCCCTTTTGAAATCAATAATAGAATCTGGTTCCGTCACATTCCTTGGTGGCACATTTTCCGCCACATTCTTGGGTGGCACATTTCTGATCCTAACCACTCTCTGTGTTGTAAAAAAAGTAATTATTCCTCATGTCACTGGCGCATCTATTATCAATAACCTTAAATCGGTGTCCTTTGGTTTACGATCTTTCCTCAATGTCCGTACTGCTTATGATTTTGAGCACTATTAAACCTCCTCTTAATCTTGTTATTTGGGCACACTTAGCGGCTAATAGCGTGGTAAGTAACAGATATAACAATTTTATGAGTCTGCATACAATAGAATCACCACTTAAAAGTATTCCATTAATGTGGTCACTGATCATAACGCACCCTTCTCTCTAAATGTTCTCATGTGCCTTGCAAGATGTAATGCCGTATGAAAACAATCCTAGTTTTATACAAGGAATTTCTGTTTACTCTATTAAAATTCTGGATATTCAAAATTAACAAATAATTGAGTCATCAAATTTGATCCTGATCCAGGAACACCTTCAGCATAGAATAGAAAACAAACAGTACAGTTACAAAAGCGTTAGTTTTGACATATCATGCAAGGCATCTTGGTGTGCAATCCCTGGTAGATGATAACAGCTGCACGTTGAGTAAGAATCACTGCACAGATGTGTTCCCTGCTCTAGAATTAGCCATATACGATTGTATTCAAAGCAAAGTGACTAAGGATACTATTTTTATTTCATCATTTCTTTTTATTCTTCTCAAGGCGAGAGACGGGAGGGAATCAACACTTCAGTGAGCACAGATGTCCAGTCGGTATTTAAAGGGAAAACCTACAACCAGCTTCAAGCACTGTACCAGAACATTGAGGCAAAAATCAAAACTGGTGGTACGAATTTGGACATTGGCTACTGGGAATCTTTATTGCAACAGCTCAAGGCATATATGGCCAGAGCCAGGTAGGACTGAGCACAACTGGTAGAGAGCAATAAAAATAAATTATAATGAGCAATGTCTGTCAGAATTTGGACTCCACAGGCTGAAGGCAAGCAAATAGTCTGTATTTGCATTTATCTGCCCCATCATCAATTTGGTTTCACGCAGTGTGTCCAAATTTTGCATTTATATGCTGCTGACATAAGGAATGCACTGATTGTGATCATTCAAAATCCTGGAACATTCCCAAAGTAGGAAGGTAACCAAATGAATGCTGCTATTTAATGAAGGGGGTCACAAAGAAACAACAAGCCAATTAACTTTGCATTGGTCATCGGGAAAATGTAGGTATCCTTAAGAAAGTGGTAAAATTGTGTTTGACAAATCAAAGGTTTATTGAGTATGTAACTAGCTTGGTAGATAAAGGGAAACAAATATATGGATTTTTAGAAGATATTTTATGAAGTGCTACTCGAAATGCCATTGCAAAAGATGAGGTCATGAGGTTGGGGGTAACATTGGTATGGATAGAGAATTGGTTAAAGGACAGAAGATGGAATGTAGGAATACTTAGATAATTTTCAGGTTGGCAGCCTTTTGCTAGTAGAGTGCTGCAGGAATCGGTGCTAGAGCCTCAACTATTTAAAATGTAGAGTAATAATTTATGGGACTGCGTATGATGTACCCAGGTTTTTGCAAAGCTAGGTGGTAAAGTAAGCTGTGAGGAAAACATAAAGTATCTGTGAAGTAATGTAGGCAGATTAAGTGAGTGTTAAGATGACAGAGGCAGTGCAATGTGGGGAAATGTCTGTCTATTAACTTTGCAGGAAGAATAGAAAATCAGAATCTTTTTTAAACGGTAGGAATGTATCAAATGCTGGTCATAGGGGATTTGAGTGTTCTTGCACACAAAACATTAACGTACAAATGCAGGAAACAATTGAGAAGGCAAATGGTACCTTAGTGGAGAAATGACAAATGTTCTTTCGACCATAAGATATAGGAGCAGGATTAGGCCATTCGGCCCATCGGGTGTGCTCCACCATTCAATCATGGTTGATATGTTTCTCATCCCCATTCTCATGCCTTATTCCCCATAATCCCATATTCCCCTATTAATCAAGAACCTACCATAAAATACACTGTGATTTGGTCTCTACAGCCTTCTGCGGCAATGAGTTCCACAGGTTCACCACCCTCTGGCTGAAGACCTTCCTCCTCATCTCTGTTTTAAAAGATTGTCCCTTCAATTTGAGGCTGTGCCCTCAGGTTCTAGTCACTTCTATTAGAGGAAACATCTCCATGTCCATTCTATCTCAGAGTTCTGTAAGTTTAAAAGAGATTTCCCCCCCTCCCGCCCCACCCTTCTAAACTCCAGCAAGCACAGACCGAGACTCCTCAACTGGTCCTCATATGACAAGCCCTTCAGTCCCACAATTTTTGTGAACCACGTCTGGAGCCCCTCTAAGGTCGGCACATCCTTCCTTAGATACGGGGTCCAAAACGTCTCACAATATTCCAAATGGGGTCTGACCAGAGCTTTGCACAGTCTCAGCAGTACATCCATACTCTTGCATTCCAGCCCTCTCGAATTGAATGCTAACATTGCCTTTGCCTTCCTAACTGCCAACTGAACCTGAATGTTAACCTTAAGGGAATCCTGAACTAGGACTCCTAAGTTCCTTTATGCTTCAGATTTCTGAAGTAGTCTATAAACTCTATTCTTCCTATCAAAGTGCATAACCTCACACTTTTCCACATTGTATTCCATCTGCCACTTATTCTCCTTGCCTGTCCAAGTCCCTCTGCAGCCGCCCCCCCACCCCAGCTTCCTCAACACTACCTGTTCTCTACATATCTTCGTATCTTCTGCAAACGTAGCAACAATACCCTCAGTTCCTTCTTCCAGATCTTTAATGTAGATCGTGAATAATTGTGGTCCCAACACTGACCCCTGTGGAACATCACAAGTCACCGGCTGCCATCCTGAAAAAAATAACTTTATTTCCACTCTCTTTCGGTCAGTCCAGCCAATCCTCTAACCATGCCAATACCTTGCCCCTAATACCATGAGCCCTTCTTTATTTGGCAGCCTCCTGTACAGCATCTTGTCAAAGGCCTTCTAGAAATCTAAATCTATCATGTCCACTGGCTCTCCTTTATCTAACTTCCTCGTTACCACCTCAATGAATTCTAGCAGATTTATCAGGCATGACCTCCCCTTGACGAATCCGTGCTGACTGAGCCTTATTTTACCATGCATTTCGAAGTACTCTGCAATCTCATCTTTAATAATGGACTCTAAAATCTTACCAATGACCGAAGTCAGGCTAACCTCCCTCCCTTCTTAAACACGGGTGTTACATTAGCTCTTTTCTCTGACTTCCCTTGTCAGTCATGGTTGCCGCATCCTCCCCTTAGCATGGTTCCTGCTCCTTAGGATGAATTTCTGTTGTGCCTCCCGAATGACTCCCAAAAATCCCTGCCATTGCTGTTTCACCATCTTCCCTGCTAGGCTCCCCTCCGAATCAACTGACCAGCTCCTCCCTCATGTCTTTGTAGTTACCGTTATTCAATTGTAATATCATTAGATCTGACTCCAACATCTAATAATAATAATCTTTATTATTGTCACAAGTACGCTTACATTAACTGCAATGAAGTTACTGTGAAAATCCCCTAGTCGCCACACTCCAGTGCCTGTTCAGGTACATTGAGGGAGAATTTAGAATGTCCAATTCACCTAACAGCATGCCATTCGGGACTTGTGCGAGAAAACCAGAGAAACTGGATGAAACCCACGCAGACATGGGGAGAATGTGCAGATTCCGCACAGTAAGTGACCCAAGCTGGGAATCGAATCTGGGAGCCTGGCGCTGTGAAGCAACAGTGCTAACCACTGTGCTACCGTGCCGCCCATAACTCCCCCTCAAATTACAGGGTGAACTCTGTCATATTATCACTGCCTCCTAATGGTTCCTTCACCTTAAGTTGCCAACTCAAGTCTGCCTCATTCCATCACCGAATCCAGAATTGTATATTTCCTAGTGGGTTCTACCACAAGTTGCTCCAAAACCCATCTCATAGATACTCCACAAATTCCTTTTTTGGGATCCACTACCAACCCGATTTTCCCAATCCACCTGCACATTGAACTCCCCCATGATTATTGCAATATTGCCTTTCTTATATGCCTTTTCTATCTCCTGATTTATTTTTGGTTCCACATCCTGATTGCTTCTAGTGGGACTGTACATAACTCCCATTAGGGTACTTTTTCCTTTGCGATGCCTAAACTCCACCCATGCAGATTCTATACCTTCGATAAATTTTATTTCTTACTAACAATGCAACCCCGCCCCCTCTGCACATCTGTCTGTCCTTTCGTTAGGACACATATCTATGGATATTTAGATGCCAGCCCTGATCCCCTGGAAGTCATGTCCCTGATGCCCACAATATTGTACCTGCCAATTTCAATATGCGCTACAAGCTTAATTACCTTGCTTTGTATATTGCGCGCATTTAGGTACACCACCCTCAGCCCTGCGTTGACTGCCACCCTTCTCATAGTTGTCCCCATATCTGATATGCCTGAAGTTAGATTCCTGCCGCTTTCCATGCCCTCTGTTATTACTTGTTCTGGAAACTTTACTAAGTTTCCTAACTTTACCTACTGAGATGTGCAACAGTCGCAGATTTTTTTGTTTTGTTTCCTCCATGTTATTACTTTATTTGGACAAATTAATACTTATTTTGTATTTGCATTTGTGGTGTTTCCACCAGACTACGTGAAAGGCACCAGGATGTGCTGCGGCAGAAACTTTACAAACTGAAGCAAGAGCAGGGAGTGGAAAGTGAACCCTTATTTCCCATTCTAAGGAAAGAATCAGAGTCTCCCAAGGACAAGTACGTATCTTCTGTTGCACGTATAGTTATTGCAGAGGGCGAGAGCTGTTAATGTCACCTATTTTTGACATCTTGAATCACGCACTAACCTAATTGCTTAAATTAGAAGCATTCTTTAGAAACGATCATACTGAAATTACATATTGGAGTCAGTCTTGCAGTTTTGTGATTAAATATAACTGATGCACATAAATACTATTTCCACATTATTCATTACAGTCAACTGCATGCTACTAACACAAAAAGTTGCTGGAAAAAGATTAAATCTCTTCCAGAAAACCGGTTCAAATGTGTTGATGGCAGTTAAACATCATAGATTTCAAATGCTAATGAACTGATGAGACCTATTTGTCTGAATCACTTTAATTCTTGTATAATTCTACAGCCTACATATTATCCTGGAGAATTGTCTTCAGGATGCTTAGGGGACAGCACTATGATTTCATAATTCCATTCTGTCGAACTATTTACTATTGTAGAAATTGGGTTCTGTTCAAAGCATACTTAATATGTTGAATATAAACCATTTTCAACTAAGTCATCTCACCAGGATGTATTTGCAGAAGATACATTTTTATATATTTTGTCATATTCACATTTACATGTGTAATTTTTCAGTAAAGATCCGAGCAATGTGTCCTCAACCGGCAGTTCTAATGCAGAGAACCTTCCACTCGGGTAAGGATATTTTATAGGGTTAAAGGAATGTGCCATAGAAATTAAGATTTTTTTCAATCTTTTCCTTAACTGAAAATTACATTTTGTTGGATGGTACCGTTGGAAGTTATTTTTATGCTTTGGCAGTCTCTCAATTGGATTGGTCACAGTGATTTTCAAAGTGCTATGTCATAGAAATCTTTAAGTCACCATGACTAATTGAATATAGAAATTGGATTACTGACCACCAGCAACACCTACAGCATGTAAACACGAAGAACTGAAACAAACAGTGATATTACTGAAGTGGAGGAGTCTTCGGAGAGTCCTGTGTCTGAAAAGAAACCAGATGAAAGCCTGTTCTTTTAAATTTAGAGTACCCAATTATTTTTTCCAATTAAGGGGCAATTTTGAGTGGCCAATCTACCTATCCTGCACATCTTTGGGTTGTGGGGGTGAAACCCACGCAGACACGGGGATAATGTGCAAACTCCACACGGACAGTGACCCAGGGCCGGGATTCGAACCCGGGTCCTCAGCGCCGTAGGCAGCAATGCTAACCACTGTGTCACCGTGCTGCCCTGAAAGCCTGTTCTTAACACTAGAGATGAAATTAAAGATCTTGTCTATAATCAAGGAAAATTGAAGCCACTGCGAATTAACCTATATCAACAGTCAATTCTAGTATCTACTGAAGCATAAAAAATAATTGAAATAATATGGAATAACAAGACCGTATCGTATGCTGATTTCAGCTGAATTGGAGCATTAATTCCAAATTGAATATTTCAGTGCAGTATGATCTTGCACAACTGTGGTGTCTTTATGACCCAAATAATAATTGAACACTGGATGGTGAAATATCCACGTTTCGCGTGGAATAATTTTGCTCATCTTCTGGGCATACAAGACCATTAACTTTTGGGAGTGTTCATGTTGAATCTCTCTTTTTGCTATGGGGAGAAAATATAGCCTTTTCCATTATTGCAATGTCTGTCTACACAGGAAAGTAGCGAATACATATTGTATTAGAAATGCAAACTCATTGTATTTTTTCTTTGTACTTGCAGTTTCACTTTAAATATTTTGTATGTTTCTGTTAGAATTGATGAAATGAACCGAAGTGAATTACATCAGAATCTTTACATGCTGAAGCAAAATCAAGGAGTTGAAAGTGAACCCTTCTTTGGAATTCAAAAGAAAGAGCCTCAGATTCCCAAGAACAAGTATGTATCTATAAATTTTAAGGTGTTATGCTGTATTTGGCTGTTCTAAAGGCTCAGAGTTGTTAACAGCCCATTGGTGTACACACCAATTGAGTTTCAGGTCTTAATACAAGAACTAATTAAAACCAGCTTCACACACTAAATATTTACATTCCAGTTAATCCTATTGCATCAATCACAAATTCTTTCTTCTTGGAATTCCATTTTGCTTTCTCTCCCTTTATATTTGTTTCACATATTCTACTTACTATTTTCCCTTTCACTTGGCTTCACTTAGCTTCACATATTTTCTCCTCTGTCTCCACCAACATTCTCTTTAACCATGCCACTTTCTTTTGACCCCTATCTGCCCTGACTGCTGCAAATCATCGAGATTAGAACTCCCAGCTTACTTATAGAATAAAAGCATTACTATTGATGTTTGGAATTTGCTCTTTGATCTGCCAAAATGTGCACTGTCATTCTTTTCCAATCAATCTTGTAAAGGATTCAAGGTTTATAATTGATAATGGTACAGAGACCCTACTTTAATGTTGATTATCCTCAAGATAGTCTTTCACACTGTAGAAGAGTAAACTGTTGTACCAAAAGCCATCTCAGGTGACAAGAAGGGTTGTTTAGCTCAGTGGGCTGGACAGCTGGTTTGTGATGAAGAACAAGGCCAGCAGCGCGGGTTCAATTCCCGTAACAGCTTACGAACAGACGCCGGAATGTGGAGACTAGGGGCTTTTCACAGTAACTTCATACTTGTGACAATAAAAGGTGACTATTATTATTAGTAGTAACGATGTACCCATAAGAAGAATCAATCCTGTTTCAGTATGCTTTGGCAAAGCTGTGGACTACATTCTCTTTCCATACTTAATTAAACCATTTATGGTGCTCGCATATTGAATAATACATTTGGAAGTGTTTTCAACTTCATGGCCTACCAGCCACCACAATTAAAAAATGGGGTTCTCGTTTTTATTTGCATCCTGCAGGTCAGGGGGTGAAGACAAGGAAGCACCAAGCACTTCTGCCTCAGGAGTTTCAGAACCAAATGAAGAAGAGGAGAATGCAGAGCCTGAAGCTGAAGGGGAAGCAGTGCTCACTGAGGAGGATCTAATTCAACAGAGCTTGGATGATTACGATGCTGGAAAATACAGCCCAAAGTTACTCAGCCCTCATGAACTACCTATGGACACCCACATCGTAGATGCTGAAGAGGATTTGCAAAAATTAATGATGGCAAGGCAGCAATTGCAAGTGACTGGTAAGAGAAGGATCTGCTGACTAAACAATCTTCCAAATTCTGGAAGTGTGTTTATAAACTTGCCTCACGCCACAAACGTTCTCTAATCATTTGCATTATCTTTGAACAGCAATTCAATTTTTGATTATTACACAACCTTTTTTGCACCTAAATGTCTGAAATGTCTTTTTTCCTTGCCCAGTGTTTCTCCTCAACAAGAGATGACAAGACCCTTGTCTTTGTTCATTTAATTTCCTGTGCTTCCACTCTCAAAAACAGGGCACCTTTGTTCTCACATTCCACTCTAGCAGTCTCCCTATTTGCAGACCACCGTCCACAACTTAAGCCACTTACAATAAAATCCTATTTGTAAGGATGTCCTTAATTGTTAAATTTTGTCATGCAATAATTTATTTCTCATTGTCATTTTTATATCCCAACTTTATCCCTCGTTCTGGATGATAGCAAGCAGAAAAGCACAATAATGATCTGATTAAGATATTTACAAGCTATTCTTTTGTTCCTGGGCATCCAGTTCCAGTACTTAATGTGGTGACTATACAGACATGTATTCAGGATCTGTACTTTAAATTATTAATTTTATCTATGATTATGATCTATAGTTTCTTCAAGTTTGGGCAGCACGGTAGCATGGTGGTTAGCATCAATGCTTCACAGCTCCAGGGTCCCAGGTTCGATTCCCGGCTGGGTCACTGTCTGTGTGGAGTCTGCACGTCCTCCCCGTGTGTGCGTGGGTTTCCTCCGGGTGCTCCGGTTTCCTCCCACAGTCCAAAGATGTGCGGGTTAGGTGGATTGGCCAGGCTAAATTGCCCTTAGTGTCCTAAAAAATAAGGTTAATGGGGGTTGTTGGGTTACTGGTATAGGGTGGATACGTGGGCTTGAGTAGGGTGATCATTGCTCGGCACAACATCGAGGGCCGAAGGGCCTGTTCTGTGCTGTACTGTTCTAAAAGTAATAAATGTACTCTTTGTCAGATTGAATTATCCTCAGTGTCTGTTTTATTTGTTTTGTGTAGGTGATGCCAGTGAGAGTGCTGAAGATGCATTTGTACGCAAAGCGAAGGAAGGAATGGGAACCGATGAAGCTCAGTTCAGTGTTGAGATGCCCTTAACGGGCAAAGTGTACCTTTGGGCTGACAAATATCGTCCAAGGAAGCCACGCTTCTTCAATCGTGTCCATACAGGCTTTGAGTGGAACAAGTACAACCAAACCCACTACGATTTTGACAATCCTCCTCCTAAGATTGTCCAGGGTTACAAATTCAACATATTTTACCCAGACCTTATTGACAAGAGGGCAACCCCACAGTATTTCCTTGAACCATGTGCGGACAACAAAGACTTTGCAATTCTCCGGTTCCATGCAGGCCCTCCCTATGAAGATATTGCTTTTAAAATTGTGAACCGCGAGTGGGAATACTCTCACCGGCATGGTTTCAGGTGTCAGTTTGCCAATGGAATATTTCAGCTATGGTTTCATTTCAAAAGATACCGCTACAGAAGATAAAAGTATCAGAGTAAAGATTCACAGCTGTTTATCATGTTTTAAGTTGTATCCTTTTCTGGGATTGTCAACCTGTTATGTGTGTTGCAAGAGAGTTTAAAAGGGTGTTGTTTCTACACAGGGCTGTAAAGCACTTTTTCCGCAATGATGTGAGCTCATTTTAATCCTTGCCATACTGTTACTTTTCGTATGTTTCTCTGGTTCGAGGTTCATAAATACGACCTAGCTGTAAGAACTGAAGCTCCTAAAATATCTATTTTTGCATTATTTGGGATGTACTTGTTTATTGTTCCTTTTTCTTTTGGTGGCACTCAGCCTTTCTCCATTTTTCCCTCTTTTGAGGAGGAACATAATCTGTTTATCCCTTGAGCTTGTTTCCTGGCTGATCCTGCCTTGATCCCATATCCCTTCGCTGCTTTGACTCTCAAAAATCTATCAAATTCAATTTTAAAGTTAATATTTGATCTAGCAATGACCATTTACAGAAGCGAGTTCCAAACTTCCACCACCCTTGGAATAATTTCACCCCTGAAAAGTCTGGTTCTAATTTTTAGGAAATGCTGCCTAAGCCCTAGATTTTCTTACTTTGCGAAAATAGCTTCTTCCAATTCATTTGATCCCCTTAATACCTTGAAGACTTGATTGACCAAATTACCCAATAACCTGTTAAATTGCAGGAAATACAAACCTAGTTTATTTCATCTCCGTCGGAAATATGTTGATTACCCATCCTGTGATATCACTGTCATAATTCTTTACACTGTAGAACAATACATTGGGATTCTGAGATGCCAAACAATCTTTAAATACAAGAAAATCTCTTATCCATCATGATCCGGGAATGGGCGGTGCCAGTTAATTAAATATGCCAGTTAACTGAGGTGTAAGATGAGTTCTGCATTTTCACCCAATGGGAGAACTCTAGGATAATCATGAAGGTATTGAGGTCTCATGCGAGGTGTGGGAGCATTGCTGAGAGCTGTGGGAGTCTTGAGACTCGAACGAGGACAAGTCACCAATAACTATTACCAACAAGTGTTTTACCAGTCAAAACAGAGACCCAACCCCAGAATTCCGAAGCAAGAATTCCGGTTGGTAAGATGCCGGACAACAAAAATTTTACTGTATAGAATTTTGATTGGTATTATTAGCAAAAAAACAAAATTACAATTCGATAATACCTTTTTTCACTGAAGGATTCCGCAAATTATTATTGTATAGGCCTGGCGGTCAGTTTGCATACAGCAAGATTCCACAAACAATGAGATATTTAACAGAAATCTCTTTTGTGTTGAAAAGATTGTGTACTTAAGTCCTAGAGTGGAACTTGATCCGACATCTTTGGGTCTTCAAATCTACAGCATGGAAAATATTGTTGCTGTATCCCTGTATGGCAATTTCCTGCAGTAAAAAATATATTGAGCTTACCTGGATCAGTTTAAGTGTTGTCTCCTGCTGTCCGTCACATTCCAGTATTCTGCATGAAGAGCTTATATCAATAGAGTAAAGATTAGTGATAGGTGGAAACTATTTACCTGCCAAATTACCAAATATCGTATGGAATCTAATTTTGATTTTGTCACTACTTTTGAGTGACTTTGAACCAGTGAAGAATGAAGAAGTAGAAAACAATTGTGTACACTAAACTGACCATTCCCCCCAAGTTACATTTACTAAACAGTGAGTATTCATAAAAAATAACCAAATTGCTCAGATTACTTTTTTGTCTGTCATTTTTCTAAATTCAGATGAGAACATAGATCAGGCATGAATATTTATATCAAACACAGTTTAAAAATGCAACTTTGAAAGACGGGAGTAGAATAAATTGCATATGAAGCTATTTCCTAAATAATAGATAATAAATAGATAAATGGGCTGATTTAGCACACTGGGTTAAATAGCTGGCTTTTAAAGCAGACCAAGGCAGGCCAGCCGGTTGAATTCCGTACCAGCCTCCCCGAACAGGCGCCGGAATGTGGCGACTAGGGGCTTTTCACAGTAACTTCATTGAAGCCTACTCGTGACAATAAGCGATTTTCATTTCATTTCATAATGACTGCCAAAGATTTAACTCTGCTCTCATGGCTGGGATTTTGATTGGAAATGAACCATAGCCCTGGAATTTTAAGCTGCTGTTAGCAAATTTTTATTGTGCATTCAATTAGCAATGGTCTTTCTATTCCAGGGAAGAACACAATCTACCACGATAACCTGTGACGTGAAAATTAGGCGAAAAGGACCAGGGTTGTTTTTGTTACTGTAACAAAGTTTTTGTGTTGGATGCATCATGCGATTTGCAGTTCATTTTCCCTGTACCCAAAATAGTTATGGAACCTAGGCAAATAAGTTGAAATTAATTGTGAATACCTGTATTGGAAAAAAGAATTAAGTCAATTTTTTAGCATTTGGCACAGTTTACATGAATAAAATATTAATTTTATGGTATTTGGGTTGCGTTTTGATTTGCTGAAGAGACCATGGGACAGGGGTGGCAAACTTGAGAGATACTGTGGCACTTTCTGGAGTCTGAGTTAATTCGCTCTGATTGTACTTTGTCAAGTAATGACAGAGAAAGAACATTCCAGTATGCAACAACACAGTAAATTGAAGCAAATTCAAACTCAATTCAACCATCTAAGAATCACAGTAACGTCCAATGTCAAAAGCACTGCTGAAATCTGAAAAGGATTGGACAAGCCAAGAAATGTTTTCACAAAATTAAGCAACATTCCAAGAAACGTTATTTCTGGTCAGTGATGAATTAGGCTTGTGAATCTTGGAGCATTGGAAAACAGGAAGAAATGAAAATCAACAGCTTTGAAGTGTGGTGCTTAAGAAGGATCCCACGGGTAAGCTGGGTAGAAAAAATAACTAACAAAGAAGAACTGACAGGCCAGATGAACAAGAGAACTCTTAAATAATGCCATTAGAGTTCTTCAGACATATCCATGCAGAAGGTTTGGAGTTCCCAACCACCACCACCACCAGAAGGATTAATGAAAGAAGAGCAAGAGGCAGATAGTGGAGGAAGCAGCCGGACAATAATACAAGCTGATTTAATCAGAATTTCAACAACTGTTGTAACGATCAAAAAGTTTCAAAAACAATTTTTGGCGAAACTACTAGGTAGGGCACTTAGATGATCATACCTGGTCCAGTGCTGAAAATTGGAAATTCAACAGTGGGCGGGTGGGAGCTTTACTTTCCTGGGCAGTGAAGCACCAATGATCAATTCAGCAAAAACTAAAAATTCACTGAGGAGTAAGGCAGATTTTTCTTTGATTATAGAAATAACAAAGAAAAATAAATTTTAATGAAGCAACAAGTAAACAATCAAGATGAGAGTAGGGTGCAGGGTGGTAGCAGGAGCTTGTAATTTAAATGTGGAACCCGAGGAGCACTTGCGTTACTGTTGTGGTGGCCTGTGGGGTCCTGTTATGGGCTGCTGGTCTGACCACAGGTGGAATTTTGCCATAGTTTTTCAATTCAACCAAGTGTCGGGTCTGGTGACAAAACCAGGGAGAATCCCGACGGCGGGAAAACTTATTGTATATTCAGCCTCTTTAACAATTTTCTTTCTCCGCATGATTCACTCCATGCTTGTAGCGGCTTGCCTCGCCCCGGGAAACTGTAATCAGTGGAGCTCTGCTTTTAAATGCCTCCCCAGCATTTGTTCCAAGTCCAATCGGAGGAAGGCGGCCAGAAAGACTGCACCGTGTTCTACAGAGGGAGCCCTTAACAAACCTCTCGATGGGGTCGAGCAAAGGTGGGAAACACTATCTACGAGCGGGGAGACATCCATCCAGGAAAATGACCAATCCCATCTGGGAGGCTCAATACCACCTGGGAGGCTGTGGCTATGATTATCAGCGTCAGTTCACTCACTCCAAAGAAGGACGGGGTTGCAGTGTCTTATAAGGTGAATTACCTTCCTGCAGTCATAGAACAGTACAGCACAGAACAGGCCCTTTGGCCCTCAATGTTGTGCCGAGCCATGATCACCCTACTCAAACCCACGTCTGCTGCCCCTGAATCAGGTACGTCTGCCTCTTCATGTCTCCGTTAATCACCCGGTAACACAGCCCTCACACCTCCACGGTGATCTCATTCCCACTCACCTCATAGTCACAGCACTTTTCATTTAAAAAAATAATAATTTTTATTCATATTTTTCAACAACAAATTTGCTCCCAACAATAAAATAAACAAGGCATAGAAAAAACAAAGAAAAGCCCCTCTTCCCCCAATACAAAGCAATAAATTAATAACAAAAAAGAAAGTAACAGACATATAGTTGCGAAAACAAACCCCCTTAACAGACCCATAATCCACAACCCCTCCCCACCCCGGGTTGCTGCTGAGATTGACCACCCCCTAACACTCCGCCAGGAAAGCAAGAAAAGGCTGCCACTGCCGGAAGAACCCTTGCACCGGCCCCCTCAGGGCAAACTTGACCCTCTCCAGTTTGATGAACCCGGCCATGTCGTTAACCCAGGCCTCTGGGCTCGGGGGCTTCGTGTCCCTCCACTGTAAAAGAATCCTACGGCGGGCTACTAGAGACGCAAAGGCCAGGGTACCGGCCTCTCACCTCCTGCACTCCCGGCTCCGATGCTACCCCAAAGATAGCGAGCTCCCAGACTGGTTCCACCCTGGAACCGACCACCTTGGACAAGGTCCCTGCCACCCCCTTCCAGAACCCCTCCAACGCCGGACACGCCCAGAACATGTGGGTGTGATTCGCTGGGCCTCCCGAACACCTCCCACACCTGTCCTCACCCCGAAAGAACCGGCTCAGCCTGGCCCCAGTCATGTGCACCCTATGCAGCACCTTCAGCTGAATTAAGATGAGCCGTGCGCAAGAAGAGGATGAATTCACCCTCCCCAGAGCGTCTGCCCGTCCCCTCGTCGATCTCCTCCTCTAGCTCCTCCTCGCACTTCGCTTTCACCTCCTCCACCGAGCCCTCCTCCCCCTCCTGCATCACCTGATAAATTGCCAAGATTTATTTCCTACCCTCACCGACCCACGTCCCCGAGAGCACCCTATCCTGCACCCCAGTTGGCGGCAATAGCGGAAACTCAGCCGCCTGCCGCTTAACAAACGCCCTAATCTGCATATATCTGAAAGTATTCCCAGGGGGAGACCCCACTTCCCCCACAACTCCTCTAAGGTCACAAACTTCCCGTCGAGGAAAAGGTCCCCCATCCGCCTGATGCCTGCCCTATGCCAACTCAAAAACCCACCATCTATTATCCCTGGTGCAAACCGGTGGTTGCCCCATATCAGGGTCCAAACTGAGGCCTTCACTTCCCCCCCTACGCCGCCTCCACTGCCCCCAAATTTTGAGGGAAGCCACCACTACTGGACTCGTAGAATACCTTGCCGGGGGGAGTGGGAGCGGGGCCGTCACCAGTGCCTCCAAACTCGTGCCCACACAGGATGCCACCTCCAACCTCTTCCATGCGGCACCCTCCCCCTCCATCACCCATCTACGAATCATTGCCACATTCGCAGCCCAGTAGTACCCACACAGGTTGGGCAACGCCAAACCACCTACCTCCTTGCCTCGGTCCAGGAATACCCTCCTCACTCTCGGGGTCTTCCGCGCCCACACGAACCCCAGAATACTCTTTTTAACCCTCCTAAAGAAAGCCTTTGGAATCAAGATGGGGAGACACTGGAAGAGAAACAAAAACCTTGGGAGCACCGTCATCTTAACCGACTGGGCCCTGCCTGCCAAAGAGAGCGGCAGCGCGTCCCACCTCCTAAACTCCTCCTCCATCTGTTCCACCAGCCTCAAAAAGTTTAGCCTAAGCAGGGCCCCCCAGCTCCTAGCTATCTGGATGCCAAGATATCTAAAGCTCCTCTCCGCCCTTTCAATGGGAGCTCCCCTATCTCCCTCTCCTGGTCCCCCAAGTGAAGCACAAGCAGCTCACACTTCCCCACGTTGAGCTTATAGCCCGAAAAGTCCCCAAGTATCCTCAACACCTCTGGCATCCCCCCCCCCCCCCCCCCCCCCCCCCCCGGCCGGATCCACGATGTACAACAGTAAATCATCCACGTACAGCGACAACCGGTGCTCCACCCCCCCCCCCCCCCCCCCCCCCCCCCCCCCGCACAATCCCCCTCCAGTTCTTCGAATCCCTCAGCGCCATGGCCAGGGATTCAATCGCTAACGCAAAGAGCAGGGGAGACAGGGGGCACCCCTGCCTCGTCCCCCGGGACAGCCGAAAGTCCTCCGACCTCCTCCCATTCGTCACCACGCTCGCTACCGGTGCACTATACAGCAGCCTCACCCAGCTAATGAATCCCTCACCGAACCCAAATCTCCTCAACACCTCCCACAGGTAGCTCCGCTCCACCCTATCGAAGGCTTTCTTCGCATCCATCGATGCTACTATTTCCGCCTCCCCATCCGCCGCCAACATCATCATAACATTAAGAAGCCGTCGCACATTGACATTCAGCTGCCTCCCCTTCACAAACCCCGTTTGGTCATCATGGATAACCAGCGGGACCACATGTTCCTCCCTCCTGCACAGTATCTTAGCCAACAACTTTGCGTCCATGTTGAGGAGCGAGATCGGCCTGTAAGACCCACACTGGAGGGGGTCCTTATCCTGCTTCAGAATCAGTGAAATTATTGCTCTAGACATCGTCGGGGGCAAAGCCTCCCTCGCCTCATTCAGGGTCCTTACTAACAACGGGCCCAGCAAGTCTGAGAACTTCTGATAAAACTCCACCGGGAACCCGTCAGGTCCCGGTGCTTTCCCTGTCTGCATGCTCCCCAGCACCTCCATCAACTCCTCCAACTCGATTGGGGCCCCCAAGCCCTCCACCCGCTCCTCCTCCACTCTTGGGAACTCCAGCTTATCCAGAAAGCGGTCCATCCCGCCCACCTCCCTAGGGGGCACCGACCAGTACATCTCCTCATAGAAGGACCTGACCACCCCATTAATGTCCCTAGCACTCCGCACCAGGTTCCCTCCTGCATCTGTGACTCCCCCTATCTCTCTCGCTGCATCCCGCTTTCAGAGCTGGTGGGCCAGCATCCGACTTGCCTTCTCCCCGTACTCATATACCGCCCCCTGCGCCCTCCTCCACTGCGCCTCCGCCTTCCGGGTGGTCAGTATATCGAACTCCGCTTGGAGACTGCGTCGCTTCCTCAAAAGCCCCTCTTCTGGGACATCCGCACACCTCCTGTCCACTCTTACCATTTCTTCCACCAACCTCTCCCTCTCAACCCTCTCCCCCCTCTCCTTGTGCGCACGAATAGATATCAGCTCCCCTCTAACCACCGCCTTCAGCGCTTCCCAGACCACCCCATCTGGGGCTGTTTAGCACACTGGGCTAAATCGCTGGCTTTTAAAGCAGACCAAGGCAGGCCAGCAGCACGGTTCGATTCCCGTAACAGCCTCCCCGAAGAGTCGCCGGAATGTGGCGACTAGGGGCTTTTCACAGTAACTTCATTGAAGCCTACTCGTGACAATAAGCGATTTTCATTTCATTCACTTGCACCTCCCCGTTATCATTAGCTTCCAAATACCCCTCTATCCCCCTACGGACCCGCCCACATACTTCCTCCTCTGCCAGAAGCCCCACATCTAACCTCCACAGTGGGCGCTGATCCTTCCCCTCCCCCAGCTCCAGGTCCACCGAATGCGGAGCATGGTCAGATATGACAATCGCCGAATACTCCGCCCCCACCACTCTCGGGATTAGCGCCCTGCTGAGGACAAAAAAATCAATCCGGGAATAAGCCAGTGGGCATGGGAAAAAAAGGAAAACTCCCTACCTCCTGGCCTCAAAAACCTCCAAGGGTCTACCCCTCCCATCTGATCCATGAACCCCCTCAGCACTGAGGCCGCCGCCGGCCTCTTGCCCGTCTTAGACCTCAAACGACCCAGAGCTGGGTCCAACACAGTGTTAAAATCCCCTCCCAAGATCAAGCCCCCCCCCCACCCCCGTCTCCAGGTCCGGAATCCGGCTCAACATTCGCCGCATGAAACCTGCATCGTCCCAGTTGGGGGCGTACACATTAACCAGAACCACCCGCTCCCCTTGAAGCCTACCACTCACCATTACGTATCTACCACAGCTATCCGCCACCACACTCGACGCCACGAACGACAAGCTCTTACCAACTAAAATCGCCGCCCCTCGATTCTTTGCATCTAGCCCCGAGTGAAACACATGTCCAACCCAGACTCGTCTCAGCCTCACCTGATCCGCCACCTTAAGGTGCGTCTCCTGGAGCATAGCCACGTGATCTCCCAGCCCCTTCAAATGCGGCAAGACCCGGGGCCGCTTCACCGGTCCATTCAGCCCCCTCAAGTTCCATGTGACCAGCCGAATCTGGGGGGTCTTCCCCCTCCCTCTGCCCCGGTCAGCCATAGCTCTCCCTCGGCTCACCACGTGCCCGCAGAACCCCCCAGGCCCATTCCCCACGGCGGCAGACCCCCCCCTCCCAACCCCCCCCCATCACCAGCAGTTCCCCTTCGGCCCCTCCAGCAGCAACCCGGTACACCCCCATCCCCCCCCCCAAGCTAGGGCCCCCCTAGCTGCGTAATCCCTTCCATCGTACAAGTTTCCGTAAGCCAGCCGACTCCTGCTGACCCCAGCTGCTCCCACCACCCCTACGACCCCCCCCCCCCCGGTGTAACACAATCACCACTCCCCCCACCCAGTGCCGGTCCCGCCCACTGCGCCTCCAGCGCGGGAAGAAAGCCCGCGCTTCCATCTCAGACCCCGCCCCCCCCCCGACCAAGCACGCGGGAAAAAGAAGGGCGCATGACCCAGCGGGCCTACGAACAGCCCCCCAGCCCTCCACCAGTGAAAAACAAAAAAGCACCCGAATAAATAAATAACAGCCCCAAAAAGCAAAAAAGCAAAATGGTATCAACAAACACAACCAGAAAAATGAAAGGATACCCAGGAGGACAAGGCCTCCGGACTATGTACATCAATCCCCAGCCCCCCAATCATCAGTTCGCGTCCAACTTCTCTGCCTGGACGAAGGCCCAGGCATCCTCCGGGGAATCGAAGTAAAGCTGCCGATCTTTGTAAGTGACCCAGAGGCGAGCCGGCTGTAACCGGCCAAACTTCACCCCCTTCTTGTGAAGCACAGCCTTCGACCGATTAAAACCAGCCCTTCTCTTCGCCACCTCCGCGCTCCAATCTTGATAAATCCTGATCTCTGCATTCTCCCACTTGCTGCTCCTTTCCTTCTTCGCCCATCTCAGCACACACTTACGGTCAACAAAGCGGTGAAAACGGACCAGCAACGCCCTAGGCGGCTCGTTTGGCTTGGGCTTCCTCAACAGCACTCGATGGGCCCCCTCCAGCTCCAAGGGTCCCTGGAATGACCCTGCGGCCATTAACGAGTTCAACATCACAGCCACATGGGCCCCCAAATCCGAACCTTCCAGCCCCTCCGGGAGGCCCAGGATCCGCAAGTTCTTCCGACGGGAGCGGTTCTCCATGTCCTCCATCCTTGCTAGCCATTTCTTGTGGAGCGCCTCGGACCTTCACTGCCAGGCCTAGGAGTTCGTCCTCGCTCTCCGAGGCCTTTTGCCGTAGCTCTCGGATCTCTGCACCCTGAGCCGTCTGAGTTGCCATGAGCTTGTCCAGCGAGGCCTTAAGCGGTTCCAAAAGCTCAGCCTTCAGCTCTCTGAAGCAGCTCCTGGTGCTCCTGCGCCCACTGCTGCCACGCTGCTGGTTCCCCGCCCACCGCCATCTTGTTTTCCCAGCCTCGCACCTTTCTCTGCTCCAAAGCCGATTTTTTAACTGCTCGGCTCCTGGTCCAGTCTATCCACCGGCAGATAAGCGCAGTGGATGTGTTCCCACACCGGGAAAAGTCCAGCTAGCCCCGCTGCGGGCCCTTAAAAGAGCCCAAAAGACCGAAAATATCGGGAGCTACCGAACGTGCGGTACACCCATACACCCCCAGTAGCTCCGGTGGCCCTCAAATCCCTGCTCCCACTTCCCAAGCATGCTACACTTTTTTCCCATCTGGCGTGTCACGACTCCGCCTACACTCTCATCTGTCTCATTGCAGGACAAACTCGAGCATAACGGGTCAGCAGGCACAGCCAGCAGGAGTGAAACCAGAGCTCAAGACTCTTAACCCCATTTGAGGAACGAGCTCTTGAGCTTCAATACATCAAGTCATGGCGAGGGACTTTTCTTCTATCAGTGTTCCCCTGTCCTGCACTATTGACATCTCCCTTCTATTGCAGGTCAATCAGCAGACCAGCCTGGATCAACCATGGACCTGAGCAGCTCAGAAGCAGACAGCTCAGACATCAGCATTGAAGAGGCACCACACATACCACCCACACCCTCCACCAACATAGTTAATACCACTTCTGGGATTAAGTAGTGGGCATGCTTCTGGGTCACCCATTGTGAGCTTCTTACACCTGATAATCCACAGCAGACGGAGGCAGGACCATCCGAGGGAGCCAGCACTCGGAGGGATACTGTGGCCCAGGACTCTGCTGAACAGTGGAGGCTGATGGTCATCCCAGAACTGCAAAGACAGAGTCGCAGGCATCAGGAAGGGATGACCGCATCCTTCCTAGGACTGCCAAGGCCATCTGGAAGAGTCACATCACCTTCTGTCTGAGTAGACAGTGCCTCAGTCTGACGGCCAAAACTGTGAGGGTGGCGTCTGCAGTGAAGACCATGACTAAGGGCATGAGCTCCATGGTGCAGGGTTTCAACTGGTGAGAATCCATGAGTGTCAGTGCCAGAGGATGGCTGGGCCTATGGTACTCACACCAGCTTTCCCTCAATCCCATGGAGGAACCATAGGCCCTGGAACATAAAAGGAAGAGGATCGCAGGAGCCTTCCATCTAGGATACCCTGGGGGCGTCCAGCCCATCTGACACCCCTCTCCCTGTGAGCAAAACCCCTCTAGCTCTATACACCAAGGAGGGCAGCACTGCAACACCCATGCTGCCCGAATGCAGGCTGGGATGCTCAAAATCCCAGCCCGCCAACCTCACCTCAGTCAGCAGGACGTGGAAGTCAGCAAACCGCCTCAACATCAGTTGATGCTGGGGATAGCAGGTGGGTGTGGAGGAATAATAAATGATAGGCACCGAGTGGTGAACCTACGTACTATTAGAGAAAAGACACCATTGTAATAACTAGCTAGCATTAAAAATCACTTTGATCGCCCATAATGTGCCTTCATGCCATCACGTCATGGTGCCATGCTCCACAAACCGGCACCCCAACCGCAAACTCAGTGCTCCCTCCCTGAGCAGTGTGAGAATGGCAGCGTAATATCTCCCACACTGATGAAGCAGTAATGCCATATTGCTCCTGGATAAGGCCTGCCCCCCCATCTGCACCCTCGTGTGCCAGCATTATTTAGTTATGCGGTTGGCATCGACTGAAAACGTGTGAATCTATCCACCTCGTCAAGAGGTGGCGAAACCCACTGGGACCCCTGACCTTGGAGAGGACAGCTGAGATGTGTTTATCTGCCCGTATGGGAGAGGTCTTCTTCACACCCTAGGCCTGGTTATCATGAAACCGAGTTCAATGAGGGCATCATTAGGTTTGCACCCCATGCGGCCCAAGCCATCACCAAAGGTTGTTCCTCCGCAGGTTGCCCATCACTGTCCTTGACATCCTCCTCATTCAAGGAGATGTGGCGCTTCTCCATCTTCTCCTGCCCTCCCCACTGCAGTACCAGGTTGTGCAGACTGCAGCAGGCCACTATGATGCAGGGCATCCTCTGGGGCCTGTATTAGAGGGCTCCCCTGACCGGTCCAGGAACCGGACCACGTCTTCAGCAGTCCACTCGCCTGCTCGGCCAGTGCACACGCTGATGCATGAGCCTCATTGTGGCGTGTCTCAACGGGTTTTTGTGTCCGTCCTCCACACTGATCCCTCAGCGGTGATATCGCCACAAGCCCAGCAAGCAGGACACGGGAAGTGATGCCTGCAAACCAGCTTCCAGACCTCTTTAAACCCAGAGGCTCACAGCTATGTAGGGCAACTAAGGCCAGCGGATGACCAACCCCCCCCCCCCCCCCCCCCCCCCCCCCGCGACACCAATACTGACCACCTCCCTAACCCCTCGGTTCCTTATCTGGATCCCCCATGTCCCCTGCAATGTTTCTTGTGCAATTGGCACACCAGAGGTTGATGGCGACCCCTGATCTCCCCTTCGGAGGTGTGGTCGGCAGGTTCTCGTTTTTATACAGCTGTTGTAAATCGTGAGAATATTCAGTGAGGGGTAAAGTCACAGCAGGAGGACTGGCTAATAATATTATAATGTATTTGAACGAGGTGGCCGGCCTTCGTGGCCCGATTCTCGTTATGTCACCAGTGACAGGCCTGGAAAATTGGAAAATGCAACCTCGCCAGCGAGAATCGCGTTTCCTGATTTTTGCATGTTTCCTGCCTGCGTCACCATACTAGATGACGGCTAACGCAGGCTCAACATTCCGCCCCCACTTGTTTGCCCTGAATTCAGCAGATTCAAGCCAGAGATTTCTTGCTGGGTGGAGGTTTGGTGGAAGTTGCATGTGCATTTTCGAGGCATATCACGTCAACAGCTGGAGGGCCGGCCCGGGGGGGGGGGGGGGGGGGGGGGGGAAGGAATTATGTCACCTGGGAGATTTCCTGCTTTCCCATCTTTGAAGCATCCAACATACTGCATTCCAGGAATAAAATAGAAGTATTGCCCTGGGAACAGTCAGCCATCGGCATGTGAAGGGAGCCGATTCCTCACCTCTAATCGCTGGAACAGCCAGAGTTGAGTTTCAAGGAAATATTCTGCACCATCATTGTTGGTATGGAAGATGTGCTCATCGTGGTGAGAGAACCCTATTTGTTTTATATAAATGCCCTAACCTGTTAACTGGTGGGATCAGGATCTTTATAATCAATGGATTATAATTCCTCCTTGAATGCATTTAGTGGTGTGGGATCCATGGACACCATTACTGCGATGGATCACCAGGACTTATTTATAATTAAAATTATTAATAGAAGCTAAATAAATGCTTCTGAATGTGACTGGGTGCTTTATAATACCACTTCTTGTCAGGGGGTCCACAGTATCATGTGGAAATAATGTGGCTTTTAATTTAAATCCTTTCAGAGGGGTATGATTTTATATGAAAAATATGAAGGTGGAGTGGAAGGTTTTTGGGGGGGGGGGGTAAATGATGATCGTGGGAACCAGAACAACTGGCAGTCTGTCAAGGAGAAGGCCATGCTGCAACGACTGGACCTTGTGTCCCTTGACAACTGGTTACACATTCATCTCAACAGTCATTAACAGATATAATTATAGCCACAGCTTTTCGTAATTCCAAAAGGCAGCAATGTAAAGAATATGGCAACAGTTAAAAGGATCTGGACCTCATTCATTATTTCAAAACAAAAAGAGAAGAGCGATAGTGCACTGACCCTATTGAGTATCAATGAGACTAATACTTTCCTAAACTATCATCTCTGCATGTTTTCATGCCTTTCCTTAGAGCTTTTAAAAAATATTTTTTTTCCAATTAAGGGCAATCCGCCTAGCCCGCATATCTTTGGGTCGTGGGGGTGAAACCCACGCAAACACAGGGACAATGTGCAAACTCCACAGGGACAGTGACCCAGAGCCGGGATCGAACCTGGGACCTCGGCGCCGTGAGGCAGCACTTAGTGCTGTTTTTTAAGTTCACTGAATGACCACTAAATATAAAATCACTGAATTGGCAATGGAAAATGGTCCAAGGCAGGTTCAAAGATTATGGGGTTTAGTAGATATTAATAAATTTTAATTTAGCCGTCAGATTTTCATTAGTCAGCTTTGTGTCATTTTTAGATTGTTCTTCAATGTCTGCAATTTCTTGATTCGGCTTTAGCTAGCTGCTATGAACCAATGTCCTAATGATAACCTTGTATGATGATAACCTTGGCCCTGAGTGTTGGGTGGGGTAGGGGGATGGGGTGGAGGTGCTCTTTCCAAGAGCCGGTGCAGACTCGATGGGCCGAATGGCCTCCTTCTGCACTGTAAATTCTATGATTCTATGATATGGCAATATTTAATTGAACACTATCCAAAATTAGATGCAAGGACAAATTGCCATTGCTGATGAAGAATTTAGCTGCTGGCATTAACATATATGCATGACACAGGTTCAACCGTATATGCTCACATGCATGTCCCCGACATTTACAGTTTAACACTTGTTAAATTTTATATTTACTTAAAATACACAGGATTGAATGCTCAACATCCCTGGATATGGAGTTTTCAGGGAGGATAGGGAGGGGGACAAAAATGTTGAGGGTGTAGCATTATTGGTTAAAGAATCGATTACAGCTGTGTGGAGGGATGATATGCTGAATGAGGCATGAAATGAGGCCAAATGGGTTGAGTTCAAAATTATACACAGGGACAGCCAAACTGCTAGGACTGTACTACAGCCCCTCAAACAGGGGAAGGGATAATGCAGACATTCTAGTCAAAGAGGAATGTGGCATATTAGATATAGTAAGCATAGTGAAATAGGACATACTGGAGGGATTGACATCCTTGAAGGTGGATAAAACACCAGGGCCAGATGGAGTGTATCCCAGGCTTATGAAGGAGGCCAGGGAGGAAATAACCCGCATGGGTCACTGTCTGTACATTCTCCCTGTGCCTGTGTGAGTTTCCTCCGAGTGCTCTGGTTTCCTCCACAAGTCCTGAAAGACGTGCTGTTAGGTGAATTGGACATTCTGAATTCTTCCTCGGTGTACCTGAACAGTGGTGGAGTGTGGCGACTCGGGGCTTTTCACAGTAACTTCATTGAAGTGTCGATGTCAGCCTACTTGTGACACCAATAAAGATTATTATTATTATTAGCTTTTTTGGGGTACAGTTCTGGTCGCCACATTACAGGAAGGGCATAATTGCTTTGGTGAGCGTGCAGAGGAGATTTACAAGAATGTTATCAACGCTTGAAAGTTGTAGCTATGAGGAGAGATTGGATAGGCTGGGGTTGTTTTCCTTAGAGCAGAAGAGACTGAGGGGGACCTCATAGAATTCGGAGGGCCCCAGGCAGAATAGACAGGAAAGACCTGTTTCCCCCTAGCTGAGGGGCCAATTACCAGGGGCCATAGATTTTAGGTGATTGGTAGAAGGATTAGAGGAGAAGGTGGGTGTCTGGAATTCATTGCTTAAGTTGGTGGTTGAGACTGTGACTCAACTCATTTACAAGGTACCTGGATTTGCACCTGGAGTGCTGTAACCTGCAAAGCTATGGACCTGGTCCAGAAATGAACAAAGAGAACAAAGAAAAGTACAGCACAGGAACAGGCCCTTCGGCCCTCTAAGCCTGTGCCAATCATGGTGCCCTAACTTTAAAAAAAACCTTTTGCCCGTACTCGGTCTGTATCCCTCTATTTCCTCCCTATTCATGTACACATCCAGATGTCTCTTAAATGTTGCTAATGTGTCTGATTCCACCACATCCTCTGGCAGTGCGTTCCAGGCACCCACCATTCTGCGTGAAAAACATACCCAACACGTCTCCCTTAAACTTTCCCCATCCCAACTTGAACCTGTGCCCCCTTGTAATTGACACTTCCACCCTTGGAAAAAGCCTCTGACTATCCACCCTGTCTATGCCTCTCATAATTTTGTCGCCATCTATCAGGTCTCCCCTCAGCCTCCGTCTTGCCAGTGAAAACAATCCTAGTTTATTCAACCTCTCCTCATAGCCAGCACCCTCAAGGCAACATCCTGGTGAACCTTCTTTGTACTCTCTCCACGTCCTTCTGATTTTGTGGTGACCAGAACTGCACGCAAGACTCCAAATGCAGCCTAACCAAGGTTTTATATAGCTGCAACATGGGGTGGGATTCTCCGACACCCCTCCGGGTGGGAGAATCGCCGGGGGTCGGCGTGAATCCCGCCTCCGCCGTCCCCCTAATTCTCCCGCCCCCCCAAAAACCGGCCCGGCGTGAGTCGCGTTGCCCGCCTCGGAGAATGGCGGGGTCCGGCGCGACTCAATGGGCGCGGGGCTGCCCGAAATCTCCGGCCAGCGATGTGCCAATGTCCCGCCCGTCCGTTGCTGGTCCCGCCGGTGTAAATTGGAGTAGGTCCCTTACCGGCAGGACCTGGCGGCGCGGGCGGTCTCCAGGTCCTTGGGGGGCACGGAGGGATCTGGCCCTGGGAGATGCCCCCAAGGTGGCCTGGCCTGCGATCGGGGCCCACTGATCCACGGGTGGGCCTTTGCCGTGGGGGCACTCTATCCTTCCGCACTGGAGGCCATGGTCCTCCGCCATTCCCGGTGAGGAAGCGAATCCCTCTGCGCATGAATATAGAACATAGAACATTACAGCGCAGTACAGGCCCCTCGGCCCTCGATGCTGCGCCGACCTGTGAAACCACTCTAAAGCCCATCTACACTATTCCCTTATCATTCATATGTTTATCCAATGACCATTTAAATGCATTTAATGTTGGCGAGTCCACTACTGTTGCAGGCAGGGCTTCCACGCCCTTACTACTCTCTGAGTAAAGAACCTACCTCTGACATCTGTCCTATATCTATCTCCTCTCAACTTAAAGCTATGTCCCCTTGTGCTAGACATCACCATCCGAGGAAAAAGGCTCTCACTGGCCACCCTATCTAACCCTCTGATCATCTTGCATGCGCAGGGATGACGCCAGCACGCGGTTGGCATGGCGCCAAGCCCCTTTTTCGCCGGCCAGCGGGGCGCCAACCACTCCGGCGTCGGACCTAGCTCCTGAAGGTGCGGAGGATTCCGCACCTTTGGGATGGCCCGACGCCGGAGTGGTTCATGCCACTCCATCCCACCGGGACCCCCCGCCCCGCCGGGTAGGGATGAATCCTGCCCATGATTTCCCAACTTCTGTACTCAATGCCCCGGCTGATAAAGGCAAGCATGCCTTCTTAATTACCTTGGCCACCTATGTTGCTACTTTTAGGGAACTGTGGACCTGCACATCCAGACCCCTCTGTAGGTTAATATTCCTAAGAGTTCTGCCATTTACAGTATAATTCATACCTAGGTTTGATCTTCCAAAATGCATCACCTCGTATTTGTCCGGATTAAACTCCATCTGCCATTTCTGTGCTCAAGTCTCCAATCTATCTTTATCCTGTTGTATCCTCTGACAATGCTCAGCACTCTCAGCAACTCCATCAATCTTTGTGTCATCAGCAAATTTACTAATCTGACCACCTATATTTTCCTCCAGATTATTTATATATACTACAAACAACCTAAGTCCCAATACTGATCCCTGCGGAACACCACAAGCTACAGATCTCCATTCTGAAAATCACCCTTCTATCGCTACTCTCTGTCTTCTATAACCAAGCCAGTTCTGTATCCATCTAGCAAGCTCACCCCGAATCCCATGTGATTTTAGTTTTTGTACCAGTGGGACCCCATCAAACGCCTCACAAAAGTCCATATAAACTACATCCACAGCCCTTCCCTCATCAATTTTCTTTGTCACCTCTTCAAAAGACTCAATCAAGTTGGTGAGGCATGATCTTCCCCACACAAAACCATGCTGCCCATCACTAACTAGTCCATTTTCCGCCAAATGTGGATATATCAGGCCCCTCAGTATCTTTTCCAAAAGCTTCCCCACCACTGATGCCAGACTCACGAGCTGATATTTTACTGGATTATCCCTGCTTCCTTTCTTAAACAGGTGAACAACATTGCCTAGTCTCCAGTCCCCTGGAACCTTGCATGTGGTCAAAGAGAATGTGAAGATGTCCGTTAAGGCACCAGCTATTTCTCCCCTTGCCTCCCGCTGTAACCTGGGATAGATCCCATCCCACCCCGGGGACTTGTCTACCTAAAAGCAATTTAGTTTACTCAACACTTAAAATGAGCAACTAGTTTATTTTCTTTTTGGCCGGTGCAGACACGATGGGCTAAATCCTGTGCCATAATTGTTCTGTAGTTTGAATAATTTTATTCCAAAAATTACTGCAAATTCCTTCAGCTTCTGGTTCTTGAGTTTGACTTAATCCCTTACATTTTAATTTAACGAACCAATGTTCTGGACCAAGCCTTTTGTGGTTACATTTTCTGCAAGGCTTAAAGATCAGTTAAATGCCACAGCCTGGAATACACATCTGATAGAACACCGCAGTAAGAAATGAATACGCTTCAGCAGTTGACTGTTGAAATTAATTTTGCTTCCAAACCAGTTCTTCAGATTTCACATCACACCATTTCACAACTTGCCCTTTTCTAATAAGTGTCGCACATTTATCTTTCAAGATCTCATCTACATGGTTGTAAGTTCAGTTGAAAATGATCACATTGACAAATGTCCTGAGAACCATTTTCTCCGAAGAAAGATGCTAAAACATTTTGGACAAAAACGTCCATCGAAACCTCAAAATAATCAAGTCAGAAGCCTCAGAGACCAATCATAAATCTGGATATGGCAACATTAGCTGTTCAAATAATAGAGGCTCGGCACTAATATAGAATTGGAAACTCACTAAGAGACAACTTCTGATTACATTTCCCTTTGACAAGCTGTGTTGGTTCTTAGCCAGCAAAGATAAATCAGTATAGATATATCACATCTGTTTGTTAGTTAAGAACCTTAGAATAGCAGTGGGGGAGATCATTCCACCACTCAAGCCAGCTCTGATGTTTTGTACATTCACGGCTGAGATTCTCCCACAACTCCATTTTCCTGCCCACTCTCCATGTTCCTTGATTCCCTGAGGGATCAAAAATCTATCGATCTCAGTCTTGAATATACTCGCTGATGGAGCATAACACAACCCTCTGGGTTAGTTCATTCCAAGGAATTCCTGCGTGAAGAAATTTCTCCTCATCTCATGGGTCTTAAACCAGAGAATCATAGAATTCAGTGCCGAAGGAGTCCATTTGACCCATCGAATCTGCACTGACCAGCCGAAAGAGCATCCTACGCAGGCCCATTCCCCCGCCCTATCCTTGCAACCTGGAACCCCACCTAACCTGCACATCCCTGGACACTAAGGGACAAATTTACCACGGCCAATCCACTTAACCTGCACATCCTTGAACTGTGGGAGGAAACCGGAGCACCCGGAGGAAATCCAAGCAGACACGTGGAGAAAATGCAAATTCCACACACAGTTACCCAAGACCGGAATTGAACTCGGGTTCCTGGCGCTGTGCTAACCACTGTGCCACCATGTCATATAGACATATTCCCAGATGGGAGAATTCTGCCCTAAATATTTGTTCAATGTCTCTTCCATTTCCTCAAATCCCATCATAATTTCTCCTGTCTCTGCCTCTAAGGGACCAATGTTTATTTTAGCTACTCTTGTCAATTTTGCATACTTGTAAAAGCTCTTTTTGTTTATTCCTGGCTAGTTTACTTTAATATTCTATTTTTAATCTTTTTATCAGACTTTTGATCACCCTTTGTTGGTTACTAGAATACTCCCAATGCTCCGACTTACTATTATTCTTTTCAACATTATAAGTCTCTATTTGTAATCTAATGCTATCGTTGACTTCCATGGTAAGCCATAGGTGGATATTTCTTGCTGAATTTTTGTTTTTTTAATAGAATACATTATTGTCGTGTATTTTGAATTATTTATTTCATGTTTTCCACTGTTCATTTACCACTATACCTTGTAGACCAGGGGTGGGCAAACTACGGCCCGCCAAAGGTATTTCTGCGGCCCACCAAATCATTAAAAAAAAAAAAAAAAATTTTTTTAAGGTTAATGGGGGGGGGGGGGGGGGGGGGGGGGGGTGGCTGTTGGGTTACTTACTGGTATAGGGTGGATACGTTGACTTGAGTAGGGTGATCATTGCTCGGCACAACGTCGAGGGCCGAAGGGCCTGTTCTGTGCTGTACTGTTCTATGTTCTATATGAGGCGCCCAGAATCATAACCGGGTGAAGTAATTATTTTACTTAATATACTATGCGGCCCTTTGTGAATTGTGAATTTCTGAATGTGGCCCTTGCACGGAAAAGTTTGCCCACCCCTGTTGTAGACTATTTCTCCATCATACCTTTGTAATTGGCTTCGTTTATCTTTAAGATTCTTATTTGGGACCAGAGTATGTCGCTTTTAAACTTAATATGGAACCAAATTATATTATGATCACCTTTCCCCAAAGGATCTTTCACTTTCAGATTACTAGTCAATCCTGCTTATCCCGAGTAGGTTCCCGCACATTATCACTGCCGGTTTTAAGGTGTTCCCTCAAAGTTGTCCATGATCTATATATTTGCGTGTGTGTTTATTTTCTTACCCCTGGAGTCACTGAGTCAATTTGAAATAACGCGCCAGCAAAGCCTTTCCGCACTTGAAAGGGAAGGTTAGTTTATTTTGGCCTCTTGCTCCGGAGGAAACTATGCCCCACACACACACACAAAGATTCATTACAGATGAATATAAAAACAGAACTTATGAAAATGGAATCAAATTCAGTCTGTTGTTTCAAAGTTGAGGTGTTACATTGTCTGAAGTGAAAGCTTCGAAATTGCAGGATTGCCTCAGGTACTGTGATGGTTTCCACAGTGACTTTCCAGAGGTTACTTTCACAGGATAAGGGGAGGGAGCAGTCCGCTATTTATGTTTCATTTTTGCAGTACGGCAGGGGTGGTCCTCGGCAGGCTGGTTAATTACAGCAGTTCGATACATTCCATTGTTGGACTCCTCTCTCTCCCTGATACAAGCCGTCTTTCCCTGCTATTCTGAACATATCTCAAGGCATCTCTCAAAAGAGTCTGAATTTTCCCTCAACAGGAAGATGGTCACTGTACCATGTGACCTGGACAAACTGATAACTCATCTTCCAAATAAGGCATTGTGACCATTTAAATTAACCCTCTGAGGTCGTGTACCACCTGTGGATTTAACTTTTGCTCTGGCCCAAGGGGAAATTTACATTCTTACAATAAAATGTCAAAAAATTTTCACTATCTCTTGGATAAGAGCGCAGTGAGCCGTGACTAAATTAAGGATTGCCTTTTGTCATCTTGAAACACAACCTGGTCCACAAAACTGGTAGCTTGAAGCCATTTTGAAATGCCGCTTTAAAGAAAAAAATCAGTTCAAGGTTTTTAAAAGTAAGCTTTACATTTATATTTCTTAAAAAGTGTAATTGTCATGCTTTCACAGGAATATTGTTCCAGGAAACCTTTGTGAAAGCATTTTGCAAACTCATCTTCCAAACTATCATTGTCAGTTTGATTTGTTGTTGAATACAGAACAGCTGGCCATAAGTTATCCATCTTGAACATTTTATTTAAACCTATATAATATATGAAATTTGCTACGTCTGTTGTGCACTTCTTATTTGGACGGTGTTGTTCCATCATTTTTAAAAATATTTTTTATTCTCCTTTTTCACATTTTCTCCCAAATTTACACCCACCAACAATAAACAAAAATCAGGAACAAATATGTCAATCCCCATAACAATAACATTGGTCACATCCTCCCACCAAACCCAAAACATACACCCGCATGTTCACATAAACAAATGACAAAAAGGAATCCGGGATTACCCATAGTCACCATTAACACACACCGCCCCCTCCTCCCCCAACCCTCCCGCCCACCCCCCTGTTGCGCTAACAATTGCACACAGAAACATGAAACGGTACAAAAGAGGCTTTATTACCGCGAGATGTTATTACGTCAAATGGAGCTGTAAAATGGAGGCTCAGGAGACCTCATGGATATTTATACTGCTCCTGTGGGCGGAGCTAGCCGGCAGGGGTTTACCGACAAACTATGCAGGGGCTTACCGACAAACCTGTAATAGCCGGTACTATTGTACATCACCTAATAGAGGCACACACACATATGTATACAGTGGTATTACCACATTCACCCCCTGTTAAGAATGAGTCCGGCGTGGTGACGTGAAACTATAATACATAAGCAGTGATTTATTTACAGAGGGAGGAGGAAAAAAAAAATCAGGTGTCCATCTTGCAACCCGGTGCCCGTCATAGGTTGAGTCTGACCGACGGTCTGAAGGTTCGTTGAGAGCGACGCAGCAGTGGTGGCGACGTCTGCACAGGGGGTGTCGGTGTCGACGGCATCGGTGGTGGCAGTGTTGGTGCTGGCCACTGGCTGGACGACTCCGGGAGCGTGCCGAAATCTTATTGTTGCGCTAACAATTGCACACAGAAACACGAAACGGTACAAAAGAGGCTTTATTACCGTGAGATGTTATTACGTCAAGTGGAGCTGTAAAATGGGGACTCAGGAGACCGCATGGATATTTATACTGCTCCTGTGGGCGGAGCTAGCTGGCAGGGGCTTACCGACAAACTACGCAGGGGCTTACCGACAAACCTGTAATAGCCGGTACTATTGTACATCTCTTAATAGAGGCACACACATATATATACAGTGGTATTACCGCACCCTCCCAACTAATGTTCGATATTATCCAGTTCTTGAAAGTGCATAATAAATAATGCCCACGAATTGTAGAACCCCTCCATCCTTCACCTCAGTTCAAACTTAACCTTCTTTTGATATTAAGATTGGTGGAGTTGCAGATAGCGAGGAGGACTGTCAGAAAATACGACAAAATATAGATAGATTGGAGAGTTGGGCAGAGAAATGGCAGATGGAGTTCAATCCAGACAAATGCGAGGTGATGCATTTTGGAAGATCAAATTCAAGAGCGGACTATATGGTCAATGGAAGGGTCTTGGGGAAAATTGATGTACAGAGAGATCTGGGAGTTCAGGTCCATTGTACCCTGAAGGTGGCAACGCACGTGGATAGAGTGGTCAAGAAGGCATACAGTGTGCTTGCCTTCATCGGACGGGGTATTGAGTACAAGAGTTGGCAGGTCATGTTACAGTTGTATAGGACTTTGGTTCAGCCACATTTGGAATACTGCGTGCAGTTCTGGTTGCCACATAACCAGAAGGACGTGGATGCTTTGGAGAGGGTGCAGAGGAGGTTCACCAGGATGTTGCCTGGTATGGAGGGTGCTAGCTATGAAGAAAGGTTGAGTAGATTAGGATTGTTTTCTTTGGAAAGATGGAGGTTGAGGGGAGACCTGATTGAGGTCTACCAAATTATGAGAGGTATGGACAGGGTGAATAGCAACAAGCTTTTCCCAAGAGTGGGGGTGTCAGTCACAAGTGGTCATGATTTCAAGGTGAGAGGGGGAAAGTTTAAGGGAGATACGCGTGGAAAGTTTTTTACACAGAGGGTGGTGGGTGCCTGGAACGCTTTATCAGCGGAGGTGGTAGAGGCGGGCACGATACCATCATTTAAGATGCATCTAGACAGATATATGAACGGGCGGGGAACAGAGGGAAGTAGACCTTGGAAAATAGGAGACAGGTTTAGATAAAGGATCTGGATCGGCGCAGGCTGGGAGGGCTGAAGGGCCTGTTCCTGTGCTGTAATTTTCTTTGTTCTTTGAGTCAAGAATTCCAACAGGTCCCCCCGCCACGCCCAGGCACAGGGTGGAGAGGTTGCTCTCCAACACATCAGGATCCGCCTTCGGGCGATAAATGAGGTGAAGGCTACAACATCTGCCTCCGCACCCGTTTCCAACCCTGACTGGTCTGACACCCCGAATATGGCCTCTCCGGGGCCTGGGTCCAGTTTCACGTGCACCACTATAGAAATTACCCTAAAAACCTCCTTCCAGTAAACCTCCAGCTTTGGACAGGACCAAAACATATGAACATGATTAGCGCCCCCCCCCCCGAACGTTCACACACATCTTCCACCCCCTCAAAGAATCGGCTCATCCTCGCTCTCGTGAGGTGTCCTCTGTATACCACCTTCAGCTGCATCAGCCCCAACCTCGCACATGAGGTGGAGGCATTAACTCTCCGGAGCACCTCACACCAGACCCCCTCCTCTATAACCTCTCCCAACTCTTCCTCCCACTTTGCTTTTATCCCTTCCAGTGGTGCCTTCTCCTCTTCCAAAATAGCCCCGTAAACCGCCGACACTACCCCCTCCTCCAGTCCCCCTGTCATCAGCACCTCCTCCAGAAATGTGGAGGCCGGCTCCCCCGGGAAGCTCTGTATCTCCTTTCTGGCAAAACCTCAAACCTGCATGTATCTAAACATTTCCAGCTCCTTCGGTCCTGCAAATCGACCCCTAAGAAACAAATCTTTTAGTGTCTTAATCCCCTTCTCCTCCCAATTCTGAAAATTTCCATCCCACCTCCGTGGCTCAAATCTGTGGTTCCCCCGAATCGGCATTTCCCTTGACCCTGCCCCCAACCCGAAGTGTTGACGAAACTGCCTCCAAATTCTCAATGAAGCTATTATTCCTTGTGTATTTCCCCGGGGCTATCGGGAGCGACACTGTTGCTAGTGCTTTCAATCCCAGCCCCCTGCACAAACTCTCCTCCATTCTGACCCATTGGGAATCAAACCCTCTGACCCAGCTCCGCACCTTCTCCACATTCGCCGCCCAGTAGTAATACATCAGGTTCAGAAGACACAAACCCCCTGCCTGCCTTCCCCTCTGTAGCAGCACCTTTCTAACTCTGGCCACCTTCCCTCCCCATATGGTGTAGTTCCATCATGACTCTGGTGGCATATTTTGTCGGAAAAGAGATGGGGCGGGATTCTCCGACCCCCGTTTTCGTCCGGTTCCGCCGGCGTAAATCAAACCAGGTCCGTACCGGCGGGACCTGGCTCTACGGGCGGCCTGCAGAGTCCTTGGGGGGGTGTGGGGGGGATCTGGCTCCAGGGGGGGTGCTCTCACGGTGGCCTGGCCTGCGATCGGGGCCCACCGATCTGCGGGCGGGCCTATGTCGTGGGTGCACTCTTTCCCTCCACACCAGCTGCTGTCAACCTCTGCCATAGCCAGCACGGAGAAGAACCCTCCCCTGTGCATGCGCTGGGATGACGGCAGCACACGCTGGCGCTCCCGTGCATGCGCCAGCTCGCGCCGGCTGGCGGAGGCCCTTCGGCGCCAGTTGGCACAGCGCCAAGTCCTTCCGCGCCGGCTGGCGCGGTGCCAACCCCGCCGGCTCCGGCCTAGCCCCTGAAGATGCGGAGGATTCCGCTCCTTCCGGGCGGCCCAAGGCCGGAGTGGTTCACGCCACTCCTCGGCGCCGGTACGGCCCACCCCGACGGGTTGGGGAGCAATTAGTTGCTTGGAAGCACGAAACCGCGCTAAGAGGCTGGTTTAGCTCACTCAGCTAAATCACTGGCTTTTCAAGCAGGCCAGCAGCAGCACGGTTCAATTCCCATACCAGCCTCCCCGGACAGGCGCCGTAATGTGGCGACTAGGGGCTTTTCACAGTAACTTCATTGAAGCCTACTTGTGACAATAAACGATTTTCATTTTCATTTTCATTTCAGAATTCAAGGCAATATTGAGAAAGAGGTTGCAATGCCAGTCCCTGCAGGCAATTTGCTTTGCCCATGACTTTTAAAAATACGCCGGTAATGGTGCTTTAGCAGCATGTGTGGGTTATGCACAAAGTTACCACTTTGCATCATAATATCTGGCTATTGAGATTAGCACAGTAGCACAGTGGTTAGCACTATTGCTTCACAATGGCAGGGTCCCGGTTTTGATTCCCGGCGTGGATCACTATCTGCGTGGAGTCTGCACGTTCTACCTGTGTCTACATGGGTTTCCTCCTACAAGTCCCGAAAGACGTGCTGCTAGGTGAATTGGACATTGTGAATTCTCCCTCAGTGTACCCGACCAGGAGCTGGAGTGTGGCGACTAGGACATTTTCACAGTAACTTCATTGCAGTGTTAATGTAAGCCTACTTGTGACAACAATTATTATGAATTAGTTATAATCGGCCATGTATTTGTCTAGAGAGTGAAATGCAAACCCTGAACAGTAAATATTTGGAATGAAAGAAAATGGCATAATATCTTTGACAGGCCCTTCAGAATGTACCAGATCTAAATGTTTATGTGAAGTGTTTTCAACTTTTAACTACATATGCTTGTACTTCAAAGCTTGCTCTTAAACAAGCGGCTGTACTGAGGGAATGAAGTTGAGGTTACTAAATTGAAGGACACAATGCAAGAACTATTGTAAAATGAAATGAGTAATCTGGATTTAAAGCAGAAATCTGAAGCCGATGAGGTGATCAGCTGCTTACTCATATCTAGATCCAATTTGTTAACAATCATTCTTGACAAAACAGTTGTCAGGTAAAGTAGCTGGTGTTTTGAAACATGTAACTATTTAGTTTATACAAATATCCTGATTATGTTACAAAAATGTTTATTTAATGAGCTGCTTTGAATATGGCGTAGGATGGAATCTGAATAATGTAGCTCAGTAATTCACTCCCATGTAATCATTTCAAGGAAACATTCAAAACATAGAGCAGAATTTTCATAGAGTTATCAATCAAGGTGACTAAAGTCTTAAAAATACTTATTAAGTTATGTGCACATGTGATTGCCATGATTCACCCTTCAGGGAGTGAAACCGTGACCAGCCTCTCTCAGGACACATTCCTTGAAAGGAATCCCTGGACCCATTCTTGTGAATCTTTTCTGCACTCCCTCCACTGCCTTCACATTCTTCCTAAAGAACTGGACACAGTTCCCGCAGCGGAGACTGAACCTGTGTCTTGTATTGCTAAACAGATATTTTGTCAAAGCTTTTAGTCTTGCGCTTATCAGGGTAGCTTGCAAGAATTTTCCAACCGTAATGGGGGAACAACAATTAATACTGCATGAGGTAAGAGTTCTGATTTGTTGGTAGGTGGATTGGTGGCAGCGTTACCATGCAGAATGCAGCATGGAACAGTTAACTGCCCAGCTTTGTTCAAACTCAAACTGGGCTCGTCATTCCTGATTGGTCAAGATGTTGTCTTGGGGAATGAACCAGGGAATGGCTATTCCCTAAAGTCCCCTTCAGTTGAAAAAGGTACAATGTTTACCACAATACATGTTCCTCTTGTCTGGAAAGGGCAGGGCTCTATACGAATATATATGGATTCCAGTATGCATAAGTGAGTCCACTGTGAGCCTGATTGACAATTTAAAATTGTATTTCAATGTAATTCTTAGCACAATCAAGATTGTTCAGCAGGTGTTATCCAATTGTGGGATCACATCTAATGTTGGCACTCTAGTTTGACTTTTGAAAGCATGGGCTGGTTGGATACAGTCAGTACTTTCCCTGTTGCGAACAGCCAAAGGGGTACGCTATTTGATACAATCTGCCAGTTGTTGGGACGGATGGCTGATGTTCCTGGCATCACACCAGCAGCGAAATTCATTTACGACATTGCTCATTTCTGTGATGGACAGAACATTATTTTAGTTCACCAGCAGCGTCCTGTTAGTGGAGAATACCATTTGTGTCACTACTGCATAGTAACAGTGTTACTCTGGGAAAGCAGTGGCATAGTGGTACTGTCACTCTTCTAGTGATCCAGAGACCCAGGGTAATGCTCTGGGGATCCGGATTCCAATCCTGCCAGGGCAGTTGGTGGAATTTGAAATCAATAAAAATCTGGACTTAAAAGTCTAAAGAGTGACTGTGAAACCATTGTTGATTGTCGCAATAATCCAACTGGTTCACTAATGTCTTTAGGAAAGATAAATCTGCCATCCTTACCTGGTCTGAACTACATGTGATTCCAGACCCACAGCAATGTCATAAATGCCTTCAGGGATCGGCAACAAATGTTGGCCAAACCAGCGCCATCCACATCCCATGAACAAATAAAGAAACAAAAAATAGCTAGCTTCACCTGTTGCTCAAACTTTTGAACTAACTTACCCGTCTAGGTTGGTAATCTCGGCATTCTCAGGATCAAAATTGGTGGCCTTAGTTTGCATGATATCCAGAAAATGATGTTCTGATCAGGGTAGCCAGTGTCCCACAGGATAATTTTGATGTGACCTATTTCAGCATCAAGCTAGCACAGTGAGCAATTAGCTTGGACCATACTTATAAGGTTGCCAATAAGGCCGACCTTGTAGTGTGTAGAACTGTAGGAATCCTAACATGCATGTTGACCAGTGAACGCAAGTTTGAGATAGGCAGTAGTAGAGAACCCATTGGCAGATGTATCAACGAACACATCAAATGCACCAGGGAACAGTTAACTGCAAAGCCTAGAACTGATAAAATTGGGCAGATAACTGTTTCCTGGTGCATGCTCCATATCAGCGCCTTTACCAATGTGAACCAATGTGAAATTTTTACATGGCAGGGATTGTGAGGGATTCTGTTGTGAATCCTGCTATCGGACTCCACTGAGAATGGGTGGCCCAATAGCGAGGTCCAGTGGCTGGCCTACCACTCCCCCTCAACGCAATTCTGCCCCCTCCACCACAGAATTGGTGAAATCTGCCATTGTGGCGGAATCCGCCCCCTCCACCAGACCTCCCCATAACAGAGCCACCCACCAGAGACCCCCATAAAGGAACCTCACCATTAGAGACACCCATAACACAGTTGCCCACCAAAGAACTCCCATAACAGGACCACCCACCAGAGACCCTCATAAGAGAACCCCCTCACCGGAGAAACCCTCACAAGAGAGCCCCCAGCAGAGACTCCCCACAACAGAACCCATGTCACCTTTTTCAGCAAAACTCAATTTATTATAACTGAGTTAATGCCTCCATTAAAACGGAAGAAAGAAGAATATCAGATCAGCTCAAAGTGCCTTTAATTTGATTCATTTGCCTGAGTTCACACAGTTCATATGATCCACTCAACTATATTAATTTGAGAAGGAAACAGATCTTTACAATTCATACATCATTGGCCCTTTTAAAAAAGCTGCAGATAAAGACTGTTCCCATGTATTGTCCGAGATAACATGTTCGAATGGGCATAAGTTGAAAAAAAATGATTTACTTTGGAAAGTAATCAGTGGTCATCAGTGCCTAGTTATCTACTGTTCGTCGGAACAGTCATCAAAAGGAATGATCCCTCCTTTCTGAGCTGGATCCTGTGACGATGTCCTGTGCCAATTCCCTGCTGGGCATTTTTATTACGGCAAGATTCTTTCCACAGTTGCTGGAAATAGTTTGGACTTGCTTCAAAATACGATGCAGTGAGTCAGAACTTAACATAGATTGTTACATGGATTGATAAATGTGAAGTAATATTTCATTTATTCTTGCATTCGCTTTTTAAAGCATTGGTAAGTGGATGTGAGGGAGGGTGGGGAAATGTTCTCCACCATCCAGCTCAAAATCTGTCAAGTGGGGATTTGGAGTAATGTTACTGGATTAGAAATACAGAGGCCTAGATTGGTTTGCTAGATGCACAAGTTCAATCCCGTTGCAGGAAGGGGTGCGAGGGAATTTATATTCAATTAGTTAATTACACGAACCAAAATGATCGTCTCATTAATAATGATCATGAAACTGCTGGATTGTCATAAAAAAAACATTTGGTTCACGGATGCTCACGGATCAAGAACAGATACAAAGAAAAGTGGGAAAATGGAGGGGCGAGGTTTATCACAGTTTCAGTACTGTGACTAGGGGTTCCATGTCCCGGTTCTAACTGGGATTGCCACTGACTGCCCACTCAACCCATGTAAGTGTTGCAAGAGAGACAGGGCTTCAGTCTCTAATAGCTTTCTTGTCTTTCCGCTGGTGTTATTGCCAACTATTGGGAAAAATGACAGAGGGCTCGGGCGTGCATTGTTTAATGAGTATCCAAATGAGTGAACCAAAGGAATTCATGGAATCATAGAATCTCTACAATGCAGAAGGAGGCCATTCGGCCCATCGTGCCTGCGCCAACCCTCTAAAGAGCCCCCATGCCCCCGCCCTATCCCCATAATCCAGTAACCCCACCTAACCTTTTGGACACTAGGGTCAATTTAGCATGGCCAATCCACCTAACCTACAGATCTTTGGACTGTGGGAGGAAACCACAGCACCCGGAGGAAACGCAATGCAGACATGCAGAGACCGTGCAAACAGACATGGGGAGAATGTGCAAACGCCACACAGTCACCTGACGCCAGAATTGAACCCGGGTTCCTGGCGCTGTGAGGCAGCAATGCTACCACTGTGCCATCGTCCTTAACTTCCCCTACATTCCAGAGCTAGGCACAACAAATTTAGTTAAAGTGCCACTTCTAGCAAAAGTCACCCTTAATCTCCAATCCTCCAGCCCCATAGTTTAAATGTGATTCTGGTGTCTATTTGAAGATAGAATACAAGTGAAATTATTATTTGCAATGCTGGTTTGTCAATGCTTTGGGGAAATGGAATGCCATTGTAACAAAGTGTCACTCTCTATCTCAGTGCTGTTGTCAATCATTTTATTTGCATACTACCAAGACCAAGAATTGTACAGCGAGTTCCTGCATCTAATCATCTTCCTGCAGAAAACACTTAGTCAGCGAGATGTGTCAAATGTCACAACACTGAACTGACAGATTGTATAACAAAAAATATTTTCCATTTAATATAAAATATAACCTATTTAAAATGCATTTTTGCATCAATTTTCAACATATTGATAGAAACTAAATGAAGCTATGATTACACATAGCAATCAAGATTATGCATTCAGTACTTTAATAATACAGCAAAGTTGTATTTGCTGAATTTCAACCATTTCCAGAATGTAATGATCTAGTGTTGTGTGTCATTCAAACCCGTTTGTCTTAGTTGCTGGGAGTTTGTACATTGATGGATCCAACAGTCAAAAAGAGCATTAAAGGTAAACCTGACAACGTGGATCTGTCTCATCCCACTGAAATGAAAATCACCATAGTCTGTTAGGACCATAGGCTACTCTCCCCTTTAGAGAAAGGGTTGACGGGGTGGTGATTTAACCTGAGGGTCACCGCACCTCAGGTAAGAGGCAAGGTTGAGAAGGTGGGGTCTTCATGAATAACCTCAGCTGGTATGGGAATTGAACCCACGATGTTGGCATTGCTCCACATCATGAACCAGCTGTCCAACCAACTGAGCCAGCCAACCCCGCTCAGCAACAGATATGGCTTGTAACTCAACATGACAAAAGTCCAATTTTAATCCAGCTTGTCAGGCACAAACACCATAAGACCATAAGATGTAGGGCAGAAGTAGGCCATTTGGGCCATCGAGCCTGCTTCACCGTTCAATGAGATCATGATTGAACTGATGAGATAATCCTCAACTCCACTTTCCCGCCTTATCCCTATAACCTTTGATTCCACGATTAATTAAATTAGTCTATCTCAACCATGAACATACTTAATTACCAGCCTCTGTAGTCCTCTGCGTTCAAGAATTCCACAGATTAATTATCCTCTGAACACAGTGGTTGCGTAGTTAAAATGCTGGGCGAGGCTGTATTGTATTTCTCATCTGACATGGGCGGCATGGTGACACAGTGGTTGGCATTGCTGTCTCACAGCGCCAGTGACCTGGGTTTGATTCTGGCCTTGTCCGTGCTCCCCGTGTCTGTGTGGGTTTCCTCCAGGTGCTCTGGTTTCCTCCCATAGTCCAAAGATGTGCAGGTTAGGTGGATTGGCCATGCCGAATTGCCTCTTAGAGTTCAAGGGATGTGCTGGAAAGGGCAGGGTGGGTGGGGAAATGTGGGGGATCTGTGCAGACTTGATTGGCCCAATGGCCTCCTTCTCCACTATAGGAATTCCATGAGACTATTTTAGCTTGGAAAAAAACTTGTCTGCGAGGGTAGGCCACCCCTAACATACAATAGCAGATGATGTCATCAGTATCATGCCATGATTGCAATTTCAGAAATTGACAAATCTGCAGGTGAAACCTGGTGAAAGGCAGCAGCGTGGACAGTAGGGGCCCTGGCATCCCATGTTTAAATTCCTCTAGTTTTCCATATAGGAAAGCACTGAAGAAGGATAAAGTGTGTTTCTATTGGAGTACGGTCCAACAAAATGCCCGGGAACAGAAATATGGCAACTCTACATTATTCCCAGTAAAAGAATTTTCTCATTAGAAGTCATGAATTATAAATTATCGAAAGCAATTTTTAATCACTTAGAAAGAACAAAACCATATTTGTTAAGAAATTGCATTATCTGCAAGTACCATGGTATTCATTAAACTAGACATGACCTAATTTTCCTTGTCAAGAGCTTTCTTGATATTGTGCAGGAATTTTGAGGTGAATGTATTCTCACATTGAGGATTTGTTAACACTTGACTAATTTTCTGGGTACTGTTTTTGCCATATTGAATCAACTGATTCCTTTACCATTACGATGTAAAGGTCAGGTAAAATCACCATTGTCCCAGGTGACCATAGGCTGCTTTCCCCTTTGAGGGGGAGAGCTGACTGGTGGTGGTTTAACCTCAGGATCAACACACCTCAGGTGAGGGGAAAGGGTGAGAATGCAGGGCCATGAATAATCTCAGCAGGTACGAGAATTGAACCCAATGAACTCTGCACCATGAGCTGTCTAGCCACGTGAGCTGAGCCAGCATTACAGTGTACTCTATGCACAAGACATCAAGCACTAATGTAATTGACAATAAAAAATAATTACTGTTTTCTATCTATCTACGTGTTTGCTGATTGCAGGTGGAATTCAATTTTTCAGTCAACTAATTCATTGCTAGAGAGCCAAAATATTTCTTGACCCTCAGTGTTTTCCAGACAGCAGTCTTCTTATTGATGATAAAGCGAAAGGTGAGGAACAATCTTCCTTGTCACAACATTACTTGCTGTTCCATGATAAGCCTCTAGGAGGTATAACTTAATATGAGATGAGCCAAAATGGCACCTCAGAAAGTGGATGTGGTGAATGTATTCACCAGAATAGGTTGGCTGTAGAGTACTGTAATATGATCCCTTTTCTATGTAATTTACTGAAACCCTGGTGGGCTCCACCTCTGGCTCCGCCCCCAGGGATGGTATATAGACCGGCTGCCTGGGGGCGGCGCTCAGTTGATACAGCGATCTCAGACAGGCAAGTTCTTGTGTAATAAAGACTATGTTCTCTCGCTCTCATCGTCTAGCAGTGGATTAATGGTACCAGTGGATTTTGTCTCAAATGCAGTTCACAATTTACTCCTGTGTTCCAGTTTTTGCCTTAAAAACATTTTCAGACTATCACACCACTAAACTAAATCCCGTCTACCAAACATAATGGAAGACACTGTGGCTTTATTAAAAAAGAACCCACTCATAACATTAAGTCCATCATTTGAGCCTGCTCTGCTCACCGATCCTGCGCTCTGACATTGAGTGCAAAGTAAATTCAGAAAATGTTGAGGTTCCTGTGCCTGCTGGCCTGGTTTCATCTCAATTTGCTTTCGTCAAGAGAGACATGCAAATGTGACCCGGGAGCTAAAGTGACCTGACGTTCAATACTGCGAGGGGCTTTCCTGCTCGCCCCAAACGCACCTATGTTCTTGTTAGAAAGTAATGAATGGTACAGTAATTGTAATTTGGCCATTACAAACCCAAACCCTCTTTGATGACCATAGGTTTGAGTCCAAATAATGGTCGACACTAATATCTTTCCTGTGCATAATATGGCTTCCCATTTTCACCTGGATCTACTATAGATAATACAAAGGCCCTACTGTTGGTGGAATAACTTCGAGAAATAGAGTTGCCCATTCCAGCATGCAGAACACTAATGCCTTCTCCAGCTTTCGCATTTCAGAACATTAAATGTTAGAATCTTATAGCTCAATTACTGAGCATGTAATCAGAGTAATTAATACTGTAACTGCAGGAAACGGGGACAGAAGTTTCATTAAATTGATATGGTAGCTGTCAAGAACAAAAAAGCCTGGATAATTTGTTTGGGGGGGGGGTCAAAGGGCACCCCCCCTCCCCCCCCCCCCCCCCCCCCCAGTAATTTTCCCATGGCCTAATGCCAGTAAGTGACAGCTGACTTTGTGTTTGAACGTTGGGCAGCGTTCCAAGCAACGCCATGTTCACTGGAGAAATATAGACAGCAAAACGCAATGTGTGAAATTTCAGTATATGTGTTCGATGTTTACATTGTGAGTGCGGAGTACAGTTGCAATAGTTCTTTTGCAGCTCAAACAGAGATGACTGGTTCAAGTGCCAGATACTCATGTGACTCATCCCAGCCATGATTCTGTAGAGGATTAAGAGCCAGATGTGCCGCTTTATGCTATTTGGAAGTTACAGAGCTGCACGAAATATCAGGGCGATCAGTCGCAGGTGGATAATGTTGAATGTATGGTTAAATAGACTAATATTTTCCCCGTAATTTATTTCGGGAAGCAGAGAGGACTACTGAAGAACTTTCCCAGATGGGATTTAATGGGTGTGGAGAATTCTGGATTGAGTGGATTGTATAGAAATAATAAATTCTTATTGCACGGAACAACAAGGAGAGGAAACAAAGTTCAATAACACGTGACAACGGCTGTGGGGGTCACGATGCATAAATAACTCATATTTGTTGCTTGTGTTGCAGGCAGAATCATATTCACAACAGAGGGGAGGTAACATGGAGGAACATATGCAAATGAGATACTGGGGTTGCAGTTACAAGCATCACACTTGGATTGAGTTTTTACGTACAGCTCAGTTAGAGAGGATGCCTCCTCCCTCCCTCCTTCCTGTCGTGTTGTTCACCCTGGGGTAACACGGACTGCACACAATGCAGTTAACTGATCAAGTATACACCAAACGTGGGCGTTGGTTCAATATAAGATTATTGAACTTCAGTAACAAAACATACAACTGCCTGTGGGTTGACTCTACTACTCTAAGTAAACTAACATTAACTATCTAGACCAGGTTATCTCTGATCCACGTGTAGACGTTTTTGAATGATTTGTACACCCTGACTGTCACTACAGTTGTCACCAGTGGAAAGAGGCAGAGTGCTGATGCCTCATGTGTTTTATAGTTGGAAGCCCCCCTCTGTGTCCTGTCTTGTGATTGGTCATGTTCTGTTCTGTATATTGATTGGCTCACCTGGGTGTCTGTCACTGCCTGCTTTTACTTCATGATGTGCATGGGTGCATATTATGACACCTCCCTCCTCATCCTCCTGCTTCTCAACTGCTCACTGTATAGTTGACAAGGATCTACTGCATGTGGCAGACCATCACAAGCCTCGTTGCATATTCCGGCAAGTACTGCAAGGCTCCATCAGAGCGGTTCAAGCAGCAGAATTCTCCGGCCTTTGGGATTCTCTTTTCCCGCTGGCAGCGCACCCCCACCCACAGGTTTCGCGGTGGTGTGGGGTGGCTTTAATGGGAAATCCCAATGAAAAGCAGACAACAAAAATTGATATTTCATTATGTGATATGTCCAAAATCTTTGCCAAATGAGGTGGGCAACTGAGTCGGTTACACACCTTGCGGAGAATTTCAACCCACGTCAGGTGATCCCAGCTTTTTGTAGCCCTTTGTGAATTTAAAAAATATAAAGTATTGACCAAAAGTTTAGATTGTACTGGAATGCAACAAGTGGCTCCCTTGCGCTATGGATTGTAGTTTTGGTTTCCCCCACATGTTGAAACTTCTTTTCCAGCCCAGCCTGTCAAACCCCTTCATGATGTTAAAAACCTCTGAGATCATTCCTCAGCCTTTTCTTTCCCCCAGAAAAGAGCTCCATTATTTCTGATTTCCCTGATAAGCATCTCATTTCAATTCTGGGACCAGTCCGGTGAAATTGTTTTGTATTTTATCCAGTGCCTCCATATCTGTTTCATAATAAGGTGACCAAATCTATGCGCAACGTTCCAACCAAGGTTTGGTAAGTTTGCTATGGGGCCATTGGGATTTTCTTTCCCTTTGGCAGTGCACCTCTGACTGTGGGTTTCCCGTCGGCGTGGGGCGGCTTCAATGGGAAATTCCATTGACTAACGACGGGAAAAGAGAATCCCGCTGCCAGCGAACGGCGCGCTGTCAAGAAACATGAAGCTGGCAGACCGCAGAATCCCATTTTTCAATTCTGTCACTCTAGTTTGATTTGCTTTCAATTGGACCTCATTAATGTGTATCACTACTTTTAGCAATTTGGTGTGGAGATGCTGGCGTTGGACTGGGGTGAGCACAGTAAGAAGTCTTACAACACCAGGTTAATGTCCAACAGGTTTGTTTCAAACACGAACTTTCAGAGCACTGCTCCTTCCTCAGGTGAATGAAGAGGTACCTTCATTAGGGTTAGGGTTAGGGCCCCCATTGCTTGTGCGCCTCTCCCTCAGGGCCTTGTTACCCTCAGACCAGGTACCTCTTCATTCACCTGAGGAAGGAGCAGTGCTCCAAAAGCTAGTGTTTGAAACAAACCTGTTTAGCAATTTGGGCATCACTATTCCTAGATTCCTTTTATCATCTACCCCACTGAGATCTTTGTGTTAACAAGTAGTATGTGGTCTCCATATTCTTCGAACAAAATGTAATACAACATAGTTACCTATTTCAAAATGAATTTGCCAATTGCATACCTATTCTACAAGTTTCCAAATGTTGGTCTGTGCTCATTCTGCACAGACTAATTTGCAGGAAACATTTGTTTCTGTTTTGCTGTAAATTCCTGATGGTGGATATTTTTGAATATCCAATTTTGGGGAGGGCAGGACTTGTCAGTATATTATTCAGCAGTTGGGTTGAGTAGTGTAATACTAGGAACTACGCAGATTGAGATGAATGAGTTCCACCAGCACGTGTAATTTGTCATATGGCCGTATAGCATTTGATCTTGATTTAATCAAGTAAAAGTTAAACACAGTACATGAGTAATGGTTTTTATATCTAAAGAATGAAAAAGGATACTGTTGAGTACTGAAAATAATTGTTATAGAAAATTTATTACATCAGTAAGTCTGTAAAATAAGAAAACAAGTCGAAAATGATACTATTTTTGGTCAGGAAGGTGCCTGGCTTGTGCGTTAGAGCTCAGAAAACTTCATGCAATGTGAGCATGGTTTGCCCGATGGATCGTGCACACTCTCTCCAAGAGCACAGTGAGATGCAAGACTTGGGGCTCCCCAGATATACCTTTAAACCCATGTGAAGTGTTCCAAGGCACTGGTGATGGCCACCCACCATCCTGACTTGAAAACACATCGTTGTTCCTTCACTGTCGGTGGATTAAATCCTGGAACTCCCTCCCTAACAGCACTGTGGGCATACCTACACTTACATGGACTGCAGCGATTCAAGGAGGCAGCTCACAACCACTTTCTCAAGAGCAATTAGGGATGGGAAACAAACGTTGGCCTGGCCAATGGTGCCCGCGCAAGAATGTTTATTTTTAATGTAGCTTACCAGTGCAGAAGATTGGTTGACCCCCTGCTGCTTGACCACTCTACCCACTGGATCAATGGCTGGTAGAATTATCCAGAACTGAGCGGAAAGGATTCCACTGCAGTGACAAATTGATATCTCCAGATTCCATCCACGAGTTGGGATAACTGGTTGACCATCAACAGTCCCATGGAACACTACAGAGATCTCTGACTCAAGATCATTGAGTCTGCCATAATGGAGCAAGCTCACTTTTCCTGACATTGAAATTTAAAGTTTTGCTCAGCCTTAGTTGAACCCCAGAAATAATCTAATCAATTTAAACAGTTAATGTTTACATTAGAATATTGATTGGCAAATTTAGATTAGCACCATTGAGTTAAATGACCACAAAGAGGAAATCCAAATGATGCCTTTCTCGATGAACCTGTGGAAGGAGCAGTGCTCCGAAAGCTCGTGTTTGAAACAAACCTGTTGGACTTTAACCTGGTGTTGTAAGACTTCTTACTCTTTCTCGATGAAGACTCCTAAATTATTTAACATTAAAAAGTGCTGCATTCATCCTTTTCTATTGGACACTTAGTGACAGAAACTCCTCCCAAACAGTTTGAAATCAGAACAATTATTCATTAAATGGGGGAGTACATTAGCACAATTCTTCTGATCACAATAAGGTTACAACTATATCCCACTGAATGTGGTGATTCAATGGGGCTTGATGTTGAGCATGTGGGTGGGATTTGCATGGGTTTAAAATCAAGCCCCATGATTTGGAATCTGCGGTTCAACACTAGCTGCTTGCCTCCCTATCCCATACCCTGGCTGCACAAGTGTGTGCCTGACATGTCCAACAGTCAGCCAGACAGCACCTTCAAGGGGTTTTTCTTCTAAGCCTAAAAAGGCTCTCTCATCAGTTATGTGGCAGCCTTGCAATGAGGCAATGACTTTGATGTTCTAGAAACTAGGAATAATTCTGACCTCCCTGTTGCTTAAGCAAAGCTTTTTCTGTGAGAGTCTTTGACAAAGACACAGGCCCAGCATGATTGCTACTTGGCTATTCAGGACACTGTGCAACATCCTGTTGTGGCACAAAGTCATCCCTGCCACAAGTTCATCACATATTGTTCTGGATCTCATATAAGGATGAATGGAACATTTTTTCTTGAATATCTCGGAGCTCCAGGCCACGGGATGAACTATTTAGTCAGACATCTCACGTACCAGATGTTTAATCTACAGTGGAACCTTACTGCCAATAAAGAAAAACTAAAAAAAAAACAAAGTGTCCTTTGGTTTTTCTCGGTGCAGTTTTGAGGAACTGTCCAATTTAAAACTGGTATCCAAGAGAACCACAGGTACTGATATTAATTAATAACTGGGTCATGTTCCCCTTGTATCTACCAATATCTTTTGAGTTCCATTCTTCAGCTGTAGAAAGCAGTAATATTGTGGGTTGCCACTTTGCCATGATGGAAAGGCTTGAGCTTTCTTTTGATCCTGAAAGCGATGTCATCGGGAGTCAACCAGGGTTGCATTATCACCTCCATCCTTTTCTCCATCTTCATTGCCACCATCCTTCACCTTGTCAAGAACAAGATTCCCAGTGGAGTGGACATTGCCTAAAGGATGGATGGAAAACCTTTCAACCTCAACCGGTTGAAATCCAAGAAGTAATTGACATTGACATCGCTGATGGAACCTCAGTATGTGGATGACAACACCATCTCCGCTCTCTGGGAAGAGTATCTCCAAGCCATGCTTGACGCGTTTGCGGGAGCATACTAAAAAATCGGTCTCACCCTCAACCTCAAGAAGACTGAAATCCTTTACCAACCGGCCCCAGGGCAAGATATGGTCTCTCTCTCCATTAGGTTCAAAAGAGAAATGCTCCCAAACATGGAACATTTCCCCTACCTGAGGAGCCGCCTCTCATCGAAGGCTGACATCAACTTGGAGATCCAACATCGAATTTAATCCACGAGCGCTGCCTTTGGACGTCTAAGGCCGATTGTTTTTGAGGACTGTGACATCTGGACTGATACAGTCTGTCATCACAACTCTTTTATATGGCTCAAGAACTTGGACTACATACAGACACTACCTCAAGATACTGGAGAGGTACCATCAACGCTGTCTGAGATGGAATTTCTGCATCAGTTGGGAGGACAGGCGTACTAACATCAGCGAAAGAGTCAGGAGCACCAGCATCAAGGCCATGATCATTCAAAACATTCAAAACTCTGCTGGGCTGGCGACACCCTTAGGATGCCAGAATCTGGACTGCCAAAGCAAATATTTCTCGCCCAGCTCAAGGAAGGCACCCAAACAAGTGGAGGACAAATGAAGCACTTCAAAGACTGAAGACATACCTCAAAAAATGTAACATAGACGTCAACGTCTGGGACACCCTTGCACAGGCGAAATCTACCTGGTGGAACTTCCTGTTTGAAGGGACACAATTCTTTGAAAAGGTCTGACGGCATGAGGAGGTCTGGAATAGGAGCCTGAGGAAGGACTGCCAGCGATCTCGAATCCAAGTACCAATTCCACCTCATGGACCACAGTTTGTAGTCAGGGCTGTGGCTCTTGGATTGGCCATTGAAGGACCCACAGAACTCATGACCAGTGACATGGAGTTTCTTAGGTGGACAACGATACTCATTAGCAAGTGATTGCCAAAGAAGAAGACTACACTCAACTACCTGCCACCAGATCCTACTGTTTGGCTTATTGTAGATGATGCTACATGAAGCCTATTAAATCACCAGGTAAATTCACCAGCAGCACATCATTGGTGAATAAAAAAACAGCAATTGTTTTAGACAGACCCTCCAAAGTAACCCTACAATGCCATTCTAAAAATACATGTGTCATGCCCAGGACAGGGGTGTCATATTTCTGCCAATACTTTCAAAACTGGAACACAAGCAAGCTATTAAGATGGCTGCCACAAATCGTGTGACTTTTGACATTTGGACTGCAGGCAGCATCAAGCCTCTGGCGAATGCCTCATTAAATATAGACATAAGTGGTATCTAACAGCCATTGTGGAATTCACACATCTCATTGTTTAAGGATGGGCCAAAACCTAGAGATTATGGAGTTTTCACACTGCCCACCTCCATGGAAAAAAGTTAAGATCGAAACTCAATGACTACTATCAATTTCCCATTGTATCTTGATGGGGTGCCCCATTCAAAAATTGCACAATCCTCCTCCTCTGAGCGATTTAGTTTATCTGCACACTTTGCCAGCTTTATTCGTCCTCCAACCAAGTGGGTCTGAAGTATTGCCATTTGGGTTATGTAACCACACTCTCCAGACCCAAGGATATCTTGACAGATTTATTGGTGAACGTTGGATTTATCGGCACTAGCCAGGAGGGAACCTGTTCACTATGACTGACAACAAATGATTCAGAATAATTTTAATATAATTGTAAGACATTGCAGATGAACTCAACCCATCAATCCCAATTTATTTATTTAGATTGCCTCTTGGTGTCACAGTGTATGATAATCCCCTTTTTATAGCAGCTCTCAATTGTTCTGAAGAGGCTTTAAGTGCCATTTCAAAACCTTCTGCTTTATTGAAGGAACTTTCCCTAAGCCGTTACCTTAATAGAATCCTACTTAGTGAATAATTGATTAGTAGACTTTAACTTTAGCTTTTTTATGACTTTAATGGTATAATGAAAACATTAATCTGTATTCAGTCTAAGTTATATGAAAATCTTCTAACCAATCAAAGGCGGGTTCAGCTAATAGTTTCAATGTTTTGAGAATTAATTTGTTAAACACTCGTTGGTTGGAATTTAGCACTGGTGATGGGACGTCCCATGATGATGGTTAGTGGACCTGGGCACCTAATCAGTGTCAGGCAATTAATTGGCTGTTGCAGGATGAATGACTCTGTTAAGGTCAGCTGCCCACCCCCAAGAATTGTCAGCCAATCAAAGGTCCAGCAGTTCAGCGCACTCAGCAGCGCCAATGTGAGCGGTGGCCATTGCTGGTGCTGCAGTTGGAGGAAGGGGTTGCATTGATGAATGTGTATTTTCACTACCAGTTAAGTGGGATGTGGGAATCATCAGAGGTAGTTGGACAGGCCTGGTGATGGCAGGGAGCAAATAGGGGTGGGATTTGGTGAGGGCAGGTGGTATGGTTGCCGCAAAAGCAACCATTGCCACTAAGTACTCCTCTGTGGACCAAAGGCCTCTGTCTAAGTTGGAGGGTCCCCAAAACTCCTAAACCGGGCTGTCCAACAGTCTCCCCACAAGATGAGGTCGATCCCAATCATCCCTCCCACCCCTCACCCGCTGTAGGTAAAATACCACCAGAAGGAGGGAGAGGCCCACAATTGGCTACTAAAATATTTCAATTGGACTCTGTGTGGGAGGGCCACGTACTGCCTCCCCCACCATTTGCAAACATGCATCGTGGCAGAAGGATGGTGGGCACACCACACGCCACCTTCCCTTACTATTTTACTGCCCTTCCCCACCTCCCATCCCAACCCAAGAGGAATAAAGAAATCCAGCCCATTGAGTTGCGTTAGGGATAATTTACCAAACGTTTCCTCTGATGATTTCTCCATAATTTTAACTTATTAACTCAGTATCCTTGATTTTTAGGCTCACTCAGAGCTGGGGATGAAAAACTGCTTAAATATTTACTTGCTGCTGACGTTTGTTCCTGATGACATTAGTACCCTAACAAGTCATTATGATAAAAATAACACTGCCATGACTTTAATAGAGGTGACGTGCGAACATTTTTTCACGTTGACATGTTGAGTAGCAACTTTTTTCAACTTCCCATTTACTTCATTTGAAAATAAGCTCTATGAGCATTATGCATTTGAAATTGAGGTTCTCTCTGTCATCAGGAGCCCAGCTTGTGTGTGAAAGAGGCCTACTTCTTGTTTCAGGTGGGCCTTTGTCAACGTCTTTGCAGGGCCTTTACATTAGCCTGATGATTAGCTTTACTTGGGCACCAAAGGCTCTTGAATCCTTTCAGGCCCTCACTGCTCAGCACCAATTTTCCCAGGTAGAAATTGGACTTCCTGTTTCCCTGCTCCACTGGGAGGAATACAAATTGTACAGACCTCTTGAGGAGTGCAGCAGGGATCTTGATCAATGACAAGTAGTTTCCTGACTGAAAGGCTGCCCATGCTGTCTGGACGAGTCTCGTCACAATGTCCAGTGACATTGACTGATGTAAAAAGACATCGTGTTAATAAGAAAAGACAGTTTGAAACTGGATTAGGCTCACAATTTTGGTCTTAATTCCTGATCACTGTAATTTGCATTTGCCTCGAGGTAATTGGTATGATCACAGCAGAAGTTAATGCTGGACAAGTCTAATCCCAGGGTGAAACCTGGCATAATGTCTTGGTAGCCCATCTCTTCACTTGATGAGTTGTAAAACCTCATTAAAATACATGCACACAAACCAGGGCCTCAGACTTTACAGCATTCAACTCCCCAAAAACATCTAACACCAGGTTTCACCTTTTTTAATACCCCTTACAAAATATAAATTAAAGCTATACATTGTTCCTGACAGTACTAAACATAAGCCTGTGTTTTAGTGCTGATTAGACACACTTTTTGTAGAATAGTTTATGCAGGCTCATGTTCACTTCCACTAAAGGTGTGAAGCATTCTAGCTGACACATCATGACATCTTGCAGAATAGTTCAGGGACCACAGAGAGTGCGGTGTTCTTTGTGATTGTGTTTTCAGGGTGGATGTTGAAGTGGTCACAAAGACCACAGAAGCTAAGTTAAATAACAAAGCTAACTTTTATTTACACTACTTTAAGCTTAATCACTTACTCCTATAGTAAACAATAATCTATTAACACTAGTCGCTACACTCCATCACTGCTCCTGTTCAGCTTTCTCCCAGAAGTGAGCCTGTGCTTTATATAGTCCTGCATCTAGCTCCATCTGGTGGTTAATTATGATATGACTTTAACCCTTTGTATTCTGAACATTTCACACAATGTCACAGAGAGGAAAAACAGGTTCTTGGTTGAAGCACTGGAGGTCCTAGTAGAGAAGAGAAGGGAAAGAAGGTAAGTCTACACCCAAAGGCCTCCCCACCCTTCCCACCCTGTCCCTCTCATCTTCAGAAGGTGGTGCTATCTGTTGACTTTTACATCCCCCTTTCATTCTTTGTCCAGATTAAGGGAAACCCTGATCAAGAAACCCATGATCAAGTTCTCCATTTCTTCTGGTGTCCAATAAGGTGGAGTGGTCCAGTATTTACTCATCTCAGGTGAAGACCACTGAGAATTTCCAGGATAAATGTTGCTCGAGTGTTGGTCAAATCTTGGCAAAGTGTCCCAGAAAGTCTCTCAATGTGTTTCAGAGATCACCTTCACAGCTCCAGCAGCAAAGAGCAAGAAATCACGAGTACCCCTTTAAGTAGCCATCTCTTTAAATTGACATGTGTTTACTCCCAAACAGCTGGTTGGTTTTAGGACAAAGGGTTAGTTGAAGCACTAATTACCAAAGTGCTCAGCAGCCATCTTAATAAGTGCTAACAGGCATTTTAACACAATAACCATTCAACAAACCTCCACGTCCAACACTGGCGTCTACTTAATTAACCAAATTGTCTTCTTGCACTAAAAGTTGGCTAAAGAGATATAGCAACTTGTGACCTACCTTGGCCACCTTGGAGGGCTTTTAGCATCTAAAGTTCTTGGAGGAAATCTCCCCCATTATGTTTTAGTGTTAGGTGAACAATTAAATGAAAAACAATTTAAAATAACTATCAACTAACATGACATTGCTGGTACTCGGTGCATGCTCATGCTGTGCCATGTGGGAACACGAGAATGCTGGATGTGATTTTCTGCTCTCCCTCTGGCATGTTTTGTGGCAGCAGAGGTGGCCCGCCATTGGCTGGTGAATCCACGGTAGGGGTTGTTATTGGCGGGACTGGACGATTGCACCAGTGGGAAAGGCGAGCAAATCCCGCCCACTAAGTTGGCCCTTTGTAACTAGGTACAGGAACTAATGCCAATTACTGGAGCTTGAGCTCAGAGTTTCTAGACTCGATCTAACAGCCACCCTGAGCTGGAAAAGCAGCATGGCAAGGTGCAGCATGGCCACTGAAAGCTGGGAGACACCCCCTCCCCCTTCCCGGGACCTACCCAGCTTGCAACGCCTCGCAAGATTCAATGCAATCTCGCGAGACTTTGCGATGTGAATTCCACCCACAATGGGTGGGATCATCTTTTCTCAAATCTGCATATTAGAGCGAGACAGCTAGCCTCACTCTAATGTGCAGATTCCTGAGGTATCTGAGGCTTTGGGATTCAACTTGTTAGTCTCAGAGACCTCAGGCTAACGCCGTTTGGTACTGGCCCCCATAAACGGGGACCAGATGGAACGGCACAGACCTGACAGCCTCGATCTGACCTGATCCACCTACCTCCTGACTAGGTACCCACCTTACCCACCCACCTACCACTCTATACACCTATCACTTGACCCACCTGCCACCCTATCCACCTGCCACTCTATCCACCTACCACCCTACCCACTCGCCACTGTACCACCTCACCCACCTGCCACTCTATCCACCTACCACCCTACCCATCTGCCACCCAACCACCTCACCCACCTGCCATCCCATCCACCTGCCACGTACCATCTCACCCATCTGCCACCTTATTACCCTACCTACCTGCCACTCTACCACCTACCTGCCACCCTACCCACTTGCTGCACCCACCTACCCACCCTTCCACCCTACCAACTCACTCGTTCTTCCACTCACATATTCACTAACATTCCACTGGACATTTAAACTTAGTTAAAGCAGTTAGTGCTCTGATTCTCTTCACTGCTCTTTGCCTGAACATTTGTGCTGAATTCTTCTGAATTGTGGATCTGAAATCTGGTCTTTTACAGAAAGATTGGAGAAGCTGATGTTCTCTTTAGAGCAGAGATGCTTAACTGGGGGGGGGGACTAGCAGATTTATTCAATATTATAGTGGGTTTTGATAGATTGAGTTGGGCGAAACACTTTCTTCGGCAAGTGAGTCGGCAGCCACACATGATAGATTTAATAACAACTGGAGAGGAAATGAGGACGAATGTTGTCACACAGAGTGGTGGTAAAATCTGGAACGCATTAACTGAAAGGGTCGTGAAATCAGATTCCATAGAAATTGTAACCGTAATTAGACTTGTGTTTGAAGAGAACCACTTGCAGGATTGTGAGAAAAGCTGGGGCTGGAAAAGGGTCGTGAGCTCATGCTTGGACTGGGCAATAAATGCCGTCCGCTTCCCGTAAATGAATTTTTAAAAAATCATATTTTGTTAACTCTTTGTTGTGTAATCGTAAACATGTTCTACTTTCAAATTCATGATTTCGCTCCAAATTCAGTATAGAGGACATCTCGACTGTCGGTGCCCAACACTTTATTATTATATGAACCCAATTAATTATTTAACCACGTGAAAAGGTGGATGGCATGGTAGCACAGTGGTTAGCACTGTGGCTTCAGAACGCCAGGGTCCCAGGTTCAATTCCCGGCTTGGGTCACTGTCCGTGCAGAGTCTGCACGTTCTCCGTGTCTGCGTGGGTTCTTCTGGGGGCTCCGGTTTCCTCCCGCTGTCATAACATATACCAATATATCATGGTGCAGACACACACTGATGGACACACACAGGGACCAATCAACATGTACAAACACCGCAGCCAATCACCAGTTAGAATACACACACTATAAAGGCAGAGGGCACCACGGTTCCCGCTCATTCTGGGTGCTGCCTCTGAGTGTAACAGGAACTTATTCAGCCCAGCACGGACTCACAACACGTGCTGAGAGAATCTACGGTTCGGACAAGGCTTAGGTCTCTAGTTCAAGTTAGCATTATTTAGACCCACAGCCATCGTGTGTTAGTTAGTTAGAAGTAGTTAATAAAATTGAGTTGAACCTTTATCTGTGTTGGAAGTGTCTGTTCATCTCTCCAGCCTACACAAGCCAACACATCACCCACAAGTCCCGAAAGACGTGCTGTTAGGTAATTTGGACATTCTGAATTCTCCCTCTGTGTACCCGAAAAGGCGCCGGAGTGTGGCGACTAGGGCTTTTCACACTAACTTCATTTAAGTGTTAATGCAAGCCTACTTGAGACAATACAGATTATTATTATTAAAAATGCTTATACACACAACTGACTGTTCGGTATATGCTCATTGTTCATGTACTCACTCACATGGTGTGATACAGGTTTGTCACTTGGTTCTCCCTTGGCTAAGTGCCCTCCAATCTTCCAACATTTCAAAATTACATTTCTGCCCAAAGCAGCACTTAACAGGAGCGAGTGAAAGCACACAAAATGTTGCTTACTTTTTAACAACCTTCCTTCAGAATGAACAGGCCACGCTGAACGCCCACGTAACATAATGGGACTCAATCAGATGGAGAGCAACTCAGCGTTGGTAAAGGCAAATTACTGCGGATGCTCAGGGTCGGTAATGTCCTTACATCACCCCTCTTCCTCCAGCCACTCACTCACTCACTCACACACTCACTCACACATTACGTGATGGCACCTTCACGTGACGTACACCAGGATCATGTGATGGCGCCTATAAGACATCTTGGCCTTTGATGTACTCTACCATCCAAAAAGACATGCATAGTCCTCACAATCTGCTGCACATGGGGTATGTTTTTAAATCGTTTGCCCTTGTGCACAACACGTCTGGCACTTGCTGTATGCACACGTGAACTGGCTGTTGACAGATGTTACTAAGGATTCATGAGACAGCTTGCAATGAACAAATGACATCAAAGTTTACGTTTGTGGTGACATATACCACCACTGACAGTTGCAGATGTTGGCAGGTTGTTCGAATTTGATAGATGGCACAATTTTCTCATTGTCTTATTAATAAAGCACAGCTTGCCGAAGATGAGGTTCTACTATGACATTCCAAAGCACATGTGCCTCAGCAGGTAGCTGGATAGTTAGCACACTTCTGACGCAATAACACCACTGTTCAAGTCTCTCTTGCCCTCTCCATATGACGCAGGGAGTGAAAGTGAAATTTCAATTTTTCAAATTATAACAATAAAAAATTTGGCACCAGAGATTTGGACAATATTTGAAGAGATTTTCACAGATTCTTTTGCAGGGAAGGTTGAAAATTTAAAATCTGACATTCTCTGCTTCGAGGGATCTGTGATGAGAAGGCAATATTGATCACTCTGCCAGAACCAGTCAAAACTTAGAAAATCTCAACCAAATCTCCCCTTCGCCTTCTTTGCTTCAGTGAAAAGGGTCCTGAGTATCTCAAGTCACTCTTCACAATCATAGTTTATCACCCCAAGGGTTATCATGTTATATTTTCTGTGCCTTTACTGTACATTCTCTAATTGGCATTCAAACACTTCACATTGTTCTGTACAGATTATTATTTCCCCTGTATTTCTGTGCCAGTTGTTCCCTCTAGCTATAAATCTAAAATTGTCCAAAGGTGTGTGGGTTAGGTGGATCGGCGATTCTAAAATTGCCCTTTAGTGTCCAAAGATGTGTAGGTTAGGTAGGGTTACAGACGTATGGGGATAGGGTGGTAGGGTATGAGCCTAGGTAGAATGCTCTTTCAGAGGGTCGCTGCAGACTCAATGGGTTGAATGGACTCCGTCTGCACTGTAGGGACTCTGTAGTTCTCTGATATTGACCTATTTTATGACTTAAGTTGCAAGCACAGTTTTTGGAGTGATGTGTTCGAACCCCTCGGTCTCTATTCCTCTATACCCTGCAGAACATTATGTGGAGTATCTAATCCCATTCGTCATGCTATCTCCCACAGCGTTAACAAATGCTTCTCTGTGTTAACTTGTATCTATCTGTTCCTTTGGTGTCCAGGACCACTTTGTGGTGATCTTTGTGTTGCTTAATTCAGGATGGTTGGCGTATTGTTCACAAAGACCACAAAATAGCTTGAACTTAAACAAAGCTATAAATTTATTAACATTACTAATTTGAATTCGACACATACTCCTAAAGAATACACAGTTGATTATTAACATTTAAACTACACTCATCTGCAGCTAATCTTAATACTGGTATCAACTATGATCTGCTCTCACTCACACTATTTGTACTTCTGACTCTCTCTAGCTAACTTCTGCACACGCTCTCCCACAAGGCTTAGCACCACTGCCTTATATACCTGTAACTGAGGCTCTATCTAGTGGCTACTCTAGACACTTCATTAATCCTTGTAGTTCTTACAGTTATGATAATACCACACACTTGAAATTCTTTTAGTCTGTTATATTGATTGCTGTGCTCTAATTTATAGTTGTCAACAAATCTAAACAATCTACTTTTAAAATTCTTTCATCAGGTTTGAGGTGCCCATGATGGAGAGCCTCACTTTGAACCGCTGCAATCTAGATGGTGTAGGTACCACCAAAGTGGTGTTAGAGAGGTTTTGACCCAGCGATAGTGAAGGAATGGCGAAACAGTTCCAAGTCAGAATGGTGTGTAACTTGGAGCAGAACTTGAGGGTGGTCATGTTCCCATGCACCTGCTAACCTTGTTCTTCTAGATGGTAGAGGTCATGTTTTTGGACGGTGCTGTCGAATGAGACTTGGCGAAATGCTGCACTGCATCTTATAGATGGCACACATTGCTACTACTGTGTGCTGGCGATGAAGTAAATAAATGTTTAAGTTGGTGAATGGGGATCAAAAGTAGATTGGCTCTGACCCCCCCCCATGTTAGATCATTTTGAAGCATCCAACCCGAACAAAACACGTTTACCTTTATTTCCTGTTCATTAGCTAATATTTATCTTTGTTAATGTTTTTATTGGATTTTCATATTTTATATTCAACAATTCATGTTTCAACATTCTGCCCCCCTCCCCCCTTACTCTACCCTTTGCTGGCCTTGAAACAAGTTGGTGAATGGCTTCCAAGTCCTGTAGAAGCTGCTTTCCAACCCACGGAAGGCAAATTCTATTTTCTCCACCCTGAGAAATTCTGCCAGAACTAACAGCCAGTCTGCAGCCTTGGGTGGTCTGCCGATTGCCAGCCGAGGAGGCTACTCCGGCGGACGAACAGGGAGGCAAAAGCCTCGCCATTGGCCCCCCTCCCCATGAAGAGTTCTGGCTGATCTGATACCCCAGACAGCATCACTTTTGGGCATGGCTCCACCTTCACTCCCACAAACCTGGATATTGCCTCAAAGAAGGTCGTCCAGTATCCAACGGGTCTGGGGAAAGCCCAGAACATGTTTGCGTGGTTGGCTAGGCCTCCCTGGTACACCTCACATTTGTCCTCCACCTCCAGAAAGAACCCACTCATTCGAGTTCTGGTTGGGTGTGCTCTGTGCACCATCTTTAGTTGCGTTAGGCTCAGCCTTGAGCACGTGGCGGTGATGTTCGCCCTGTGCAGTGCTTCAATCCAGTGTCGTCCTCCTATTTCTAATTCTAGTTCTTGCTCCCATTTTTATCTTGTAATGCACCATCAATTACGACGAGACGAGAGTAGAGAGTAATCGAAGCTTTATTAAGCAGACGTGTGTTGCCAACTGCAGCTGCTGCCGAAATGGCTGCAGCTCGGTGAGCACACACATTTATACTCCGCTTACTGGGCGGAGCCAGCAGGCAGGGATCTACCCCCGTACCTGTAGTGCAGGAGCCTTACCGTATTACCTCTCATATACGTATTATACAAACAGTGGTGACTACCACATTCACCTCCTGTTAAGAAAGAGTCCAGCGGGGGTGGTGGAAAACTATTTACATGGTACGTGTGCATTTTTAAAGTGTACAGTTTGATGAAAGTTCACAAATTTAGCCAGTCGGGTGCCTTGATCCTCCGTTTTGAGCGCCGCAGTCCCAGTGGTGATACAGGAACCGGCTTGGTCGCCGGTGACTCCGGGAGCGTGTAGTACTCATCCTCATCCCCGGGTGTAACCAATGGGAGGACGGGTAATCATGGAGTGGGGGCTGTGGTGAGGTGCGCTGGGGGGAGGATGGGTGGCGCCGGGGCAATTGGAGGGGTGGGTGGGGAACCAGCTGGTGCCAAGTCCCAGAGGGAGACTGTATCTTGGCTGCCTGGGGGTACGCCACGTAGGCGTACTGCGGGTTCGCATGTAGCAGCTGTACCCTTTCAACCAACGGGTCCGCCTTGTGGAGCCGCACATGCTTGCAGAGGAGAATGAGTCCTGGGGCTGCCAGCCACGTTGGGAGTGAAACTCCGGAGGTGGACTACCGAGGGAAGGCAAGGAGGCGTTCATGGGGGGGTTTCATTAGTCGCAGTAAAAAGTAGCGATTGGATGGAGTGGAGGGCATCGGGGAGGACTTCCTGCCAGTGGGAAACCGGGAGATTTTTAGACCGTAGGCACAGCAGGACGGCCTTCCAGACCGTCCCGTTCTCCCTCTCCACCTGCCCGTTTACCTGGGGGTTGTAGCTGGTCGTCCTGCTCAAGGCAATGCCCTTGCTGAGCAGGAACTGGTGCAGCCCATCACTCATAAAGGAGGATCCCCGGTCATTGTGGACATAAGCGGGGAAACCGAACAGCGTGAAGATGCTATTGAGGGCTTTGATGACTTTGGCAGGCGTCATATCGGGGCATGGGATGGCGAAGGGGAATCTGGAATATTCATCGACCACGTTTAGGAAGTACGTGTTTCGGTCGAAGGAGGGGAGGGGCCCTTTGAAATCCATGCTGAGGCGTTCAAAGGGACGGGAGGCCTTCACCAGGTGCGCTGGGTCTGACCGGTAGAAGTGTGGTTAGCACTCCGCGCAGACCTGGCAGTCTTTGGTGACCGACCTGACTTCCACAATGGAGTCGGGTAGGTTGCGGACCTTTTTGAAGTAAAGAACCGGGTGACCCCGGGTGACAGAGACCATCGTGTAGGGTCCGGAGTCGGTCCACTTGTGCGCTGGCACATGTACCTCGGGATCGGGCATCGGGGGCTCGTTGAGCTTCCCGGGGCGATACAAAATCTCGTAATTGTAGGTGGAGAGCTCGATCCTCCACCTGAAGATTTTATCATTTTTGATCTTGCCCCGCTGTGTATTATTGAACATGAAGGCAACCGACCGTTGGTCAGTGAGGAGAGAAGAACCCCGGGTATCGTTTGAGGGCCTTGGAGCAGTGGGGGAGGGGGAGTTCCATGAGGGGGCGCATGTGGTTGGGGCCGGGCCCGAGAACTCAATTTTCCACCACATAGCCAAGGAAGGCTAAGCAGTCGGTGCTGAACACGCACTTCTCCTTGTTATATGTGAGGTTCAGGAGTTTGGCGGTGTGGAGAAATTTGGAAAGGTTAGTGTCGTGGTCCTGCTGGTCATGGCCGCAGATGGTGACGTTATCTAGGTACGGGAAGATGGCCCGCAGTCCGTACCGGTCTACCATTTGGTCCATCTCCCGTTGGAAGACTGAGACCCCATTAGTGACGCCGAAGGGGACCCTAAGGAAGTGGTAAAGGCGGCATCTACTTCGAATGCAGTGTATTGGCAGTTCCCCTTTCGGATGGGGAGCTGGTGGTAGACAGATATCAGGTCCACTGTAGAGAAGACCCGGTACTGTGCAATCTGATTGACCATATCAGATATGCATGGGAGTGGGTACGCGTCGAGCTGCGTGTAACGATTGACGGTCTGACTGTAGTCAATGATCATCCTGGGTTTCTACCCCGTCTTTACAACTACCACTTGGGCTCTCCAGGCAGGGCCGGCTCAAGGCACCGGCAACTCGGGCAGTCGCCCGGGGCGCCATGTGCTAGGGGGCGCCAGACACTCGGGTCCCGCGCATGCGCAGTTGGGCAGGTGCCAACCAGCGCATGCGCGGTGGCCGCCCTCCCCCAGGGCGCCCCCCCCTCGGGTCCCCCCCTCGGTCCGCCCCCCCCTCGGGTCCCCCCCGCCGGTCCATCCCCCCCCCCGGGTCCCCCCCCCGCCCCCCCCTCGGGGTCCCCCCCCTCGGATCCCCCCCCCTCCCGCCCGCCCCCCCTCGGCCCCGCCCCCCGGCCCCCCTCGGCCCCCCCCCCCCCCCCCCCCCCCCCGGGCCCCCCCCCCCCCCCGGGCCCCCCCCCCCCCAAGGACGCCGAAGTTCAGCTTGCCCGGGGCGCCAGCAACCCTAGGGCCGGCGCTGTCTCCAGGGGCTGTTGCTGGCCTCAATGATGCCTTCCTGCAGTAGCCGCTGGACGTCCGACCTGATGAAGGTCCTGTTCTGGGCACTGTACCGTCTGCTCCTGGTGGTGATGGGCTTGCAATCCGGGGTGAGGTTTGCAAACAGGGAGGGTGGGTCGACCTTAAGGGTCGTGAGGCCGCATACAGTGAGGGGTGGTAGGGGTCCGCCGAATTTTCGAGTTAGACTTTGGAGGTTGCACTGGAAGTCCAGGCTGAGTAGTATGGCAGCGCAGTGGTTGGGGAGGATGTAGAGCCGGACGTTGCTGAACTCTACGCCCTGGACGGTGAGGGTGGCGATGCAGTACCCCGGATCTCCACGGAGTGGGATCCAGAGGCCAGGGAGATTCTCTGGGTAACGGGGTGTACCGCAAGGGAGCAGCGCCTTAACGTAGCAGAGTGGATGAAGCTCTCCGTGCTCCTGGAGTCGAGAAGGCAAGATGTCTTGTGGCCGTCGACGTTCACCGTTGTTGTCACGGTTGCGAGGTTATGTGGCCGGGACTGGTCGAGCGTGATGAAAGCGAGCTGCGGCTGGTGTTGGTGGGCCCCGGGCTGGTCGGTGGCAGTGGCAGGTGATGAGCGGCCAGATGAGGTGCCACGATGAGCAGGGGTCCTGAGGCGTCGCCCAAAATGGCGCTGAAGATGGCGGCACCCATGGGGCGCCTGTGGCGGGCGGCGTTAAAGATGGTGGCACCCACGGGCTGCATGAGGTCTGATGGGGGGAAGATGGCGACGCCCACGGGCCGCACATGTTTTGATCAGGGGAAGATGGCGGCACCCACGGGTTGCACGTGGGGGGGGTGCAGGAACAATGGGCCTGGATACAGCGGCGATTGACCGGGCCTGGCACACTGCATCGAAATGTCCCCTCTTCCCGCAGGCTTGCAGCTTGCGCTCCGCGCCGGACAGCGCTGCCGGGGGTGCTTTGTCTGCCCGCAGAAATAGCACTTGGGCCCCCCCAGGGTTGGTTGGCTGCCACACAGCACAGGCTTGGGGTTGGCTGGGGGCGGCCGCTGGTGGGCCCTCGATGTCCAGGAGGGGGGCGCTGTGCGGTCGGGGACGTACGCTTGTACATTACGGGAGGCTACCATTAGTGAGGTCGCGAGTTGCTTGGTCGCCGTGAGGCCGAGCGTACCCCCTTCCAAAAGGCGCTGGCAGATGTACGCCGGCCCCCATGCCCATAACAAAAGCATCTCTGATTAGCAGTTCAATATGTTCAACGGCCGAAACTGCCTGGCAATCGCAGTTCCTCGCAGTTCCTTGCCAGAACGTGCAGGGCATGCCAGAGATCGTCCAATGACTCAACAGCGAGTGGTTGCAGCGTGGACAGGAGATGCCTGGCGTAGAGTTTGTTGATCGGCCGGATCCCTTTCAGAAGTGCCATGGCCTCAGTGTAGTTGGGCGCATCCAGGATAAGGGGAATAATATTGGAGCTCAACCGTGAGTACAGGATCTGGTGTTTCTGTGCTTCTGAGGGTTGTTCTGTCGCTGCTCCGATGTAGGCTTCAAAGCAAGCTAGCCAATGGTAGAAGGGCGACGTGGCATTGTCTGCTTGAGGGTGCAGCTGTCGGTGATCTGGCTTGATGCATAGGTCCATCGCTGTAATATCTCTGCTTAATAAATTGATGCACTATCAATTACGACGAGACGAGAGCAGAGTGTAATCAAAACTTTATTAGGCAGAGATGTGTTGCCTCCTGCAGCTGATGCAGAAATGGCTGCAGCTCGGCATGCACACACATTTATACTCCGCCGATTGGGCGGAGCCAGGAGGCAGAGATCTACCCCGTCCCTGTAGTACAGGAGCCTTACCGTATTACCTCTCATATACCTATTATACAAACAGTGGTGACTTCCACATCTTGTCTCGTTCACGAGGGACCGTACCACCCCCAACCGTCGTCCCTACAAGTTCGCACAGTTTCCCTTCCCTAGGTTACCCATGTCCAGCAGTTCTTCTACTAACGAGTGTCCTGCTACTTGGGGGTAAATTGTTGTTGCCATGCGGAAGAAGTTTTTGACCATAATGTATCTAAGGTCATTTCCTCTTGGCAACTGGAACCTCCCCCAGGGTTGCTACTCTATTGTCCTTGTACAAGTCCCTAACTATCAGTGCCCCCTCGTCCTGTCTCTGCCTTTTGAAGGTGGCATCCATTATTGCATGAGGTTATCTATGGTTGTTGCAGATGGAAGCCATTGTGAACATTTCAGTTAGACTGAAGTGGTGCCTCATTTGGTACCATGTCTGGAGCATGGCTACTATCACTGGGCTCCGTGAGTATTTGGCCAGGGAGGATGGGAGAGCGACTGTGGCTAGAGCTCAGAGCAATGGCCCTATGCAGAAATCTCCACCACCTTCACCCATTCTGCTCCCGATTCATTCACCCATCCGCGTACTCTTTCTGCGTTGACTGCCCAGTGGTAAAACTATAGGTTCGGGAGGGCCAGGCCTCCCACATTTCTTTTCCTTTGCAGAACCTTCTTTTGGACCCTTGGGCACTCCCTCCCCTCCCCACACAAACGGCATGATTAGTTTGTTGACTCTGTTGATAAAGGCTTCAGGGATGTAGATCGGGAGGGTACAGTTCTCCCATGGCAATCTATCCCAGTTGGGAGCGTACACGATTATAAGGGCCACTGGTGCCCCTACCAGGATACCACTAATAATCATGTCCCGTCCCCTTTGGTCCATGACTGTCCTCGTCGCTGTAAAGGCTGTCCTCTTACTGAGCTGTATGGCCACCTCTCCAGCCCTCGTCTGTAGCACAATTGGTAAGTCTGTCTCACCAGCTCTTTCTTACCCGCAGTCGGTCCTTTTCCCTCAGGTGGGTCTCCTGGAGGAAGGCTATGTCGGCTGTCAGACTCCCAAATGGGCAAAGACTCCGGATCTTTTCACCAGGCTGTTAAGTCCCTTGATGTTCCAGGTGACTATTCTGATGGGGGGCTTCTGTCCCCCACCTCCTGCGGGGTCAGCCACCTTGTGGATGCGCCCCTGCACTCCAGGGTTTCCCTTTGTTTGGGGGAAGATAGCCGGGGTCACCATACTCACCAAACAGCTGTGCCCCTGTACTCCAGGGTTTCCTTTTGTCCAAGGGCCAATGAAGATTGTCGGAATCGTTGTGTACAAAATGTGGATGCGGCCTTGCACTCCGGGGTTTCCCTTTGATTGGGGTCCCTCCAGGATGGCTGTTGTGGTGCCCTTGTTTCCACTGTTGCCATGTGCAATCTGTCGCAGCCAGTGTTCTGCCCCCAACCCTCCATTTTCCCCCTGCGCCTGTCAATCCTCCCTTCATTCCCCCAACGTCCACGCGCCTCCACCCTCAGCTTTAACCACCCCCTGCTTTCCCCCCTACATTCCCCCCATCCAGAGTTTTCTCTGCCCCTCTGCCAGGCACTCTGGCCCCGTCGGGAGTTGAGCCGCGCACCTCCTCTGCGCCCGTTTTTCCCTGTGCTAGCTCACCCACTAGTGTGGAGGCCCCCGCCCCCCAGGTGCGATCTTTTCTTCTTCATTTTTAAATTTAGAGTAGCCAGTTCTTTTTTTTTCAATTAAGGGGCAATTTAGTGTGGCCAATCTACCTACCCTGAACGTCTTTGGATTTTGGGAGGGTGAGACCCACGCAGACTCGTGGAGAATGTGCAAACTCCACCCAAGAGCGATCGTTACATTCCCCTAAGATCCAAAGATGTGCAGGTTAGGTGGATTGGCTATGTTAAATTATCCCTAGTCTAGACTACCCAATAATTTATCGTGGCCAATCCACCTACCCTGCATATCTTTTTCTGTTGTGGGGGTGTGACCCATGAGGACACGGGGAGAATGTACAAACTCCACATGGACAATGACCCGGGGCTGGGATCGAGCCCAGGTCCTCGGCGCCGTGAGGCATCAATGCTAACCACTGTGCCTCCATGCTGTCCCTAAAGCCCGAGGTGATGTTACGGGGATAGTGTTGGGTTTGGGCCTAGGTATGGTGTTTTTCAGAGAGCTGGTGCAAACCAGGGGTGAAATTCTCCGACCCTGCGGCCGGCAGCGGCGTTAATCGTGCTCCCGCAGGGTTTTTTATTCTCCGACCGGCCAGAAACCGGCGTTGTGCAAATCCCGCCGGCAGCCTCTGAAAACAGCTGGCGCCGGCGGGATTTCATTATATTTTTGTTTGAACAAATCTCCGGCCCGGATGGGCCGAAGTCCCGCCGACGTGACCCGTGGCCAGAAAAACAGAGTCGCTTTAAAACGGCGTCAACCATTGATGATGGTTGACGCCGTTCAGTGTCCGGGGGGGGGGGGGGTGTTGCGGCATCGGGGGGGGGGGGGTTGCGGCATCGGGGGGGGGGTTGCGGCATGGGGGGGTTGCGGCATCGGGGGGGGTTGCGGCATCGGGGGGGGTTGCGGCATCGGGGGGGGTTGCGGCATCGGGGGGGGGTTGCGGCATCGGGGGGGGGGTTGCGGCATGGGGGGGGGGTTGCGGCATGGGGGGGGGGTTGCAGCATCGGGGGGGGTTGCAGCATCGGGGGGGGAGTTGCGGCAATCGGGGGGGGTTGCGGCATCGGGGGGGGTTGCGGCAGCGGGGGGGGTTGCGGCATGGAGGGGGGGTTGCGGCATCGGGGGGGGGGTTGCAGGCATCGGGGGGGGGTTGCGGCATCGGGGGGGGGTTGCGGCATCGGAGGGGAGGTTGCGGCATCGGGGGGGGTTGCGGCATGGGGGGGGTTGCGGCATGGGGGGGGGGGTTGCGGCAATCGGGGGGAGTTGCGGCATCGGGGGGGGTTGCGGCATAGTGTGGGGGGGTTGCCGGCAATCGGGGGGGTTGCGGCATCGGGGGGGGGTTGCGGCATCGGGGGGGGGTTGCGGCATCGGGGGGGGGGGGGGGGGGGGGGGGGGGGGTTGCGGCATCGGGGGGAGGTTGCGGCATCGGGGGGGGTTGTTCGGCATTGGGGGGG